>NC_056751.1:582319744-582612244 GCF_019279795.1 Protopterus annectens | reverse complement strand
TTAACCCCAATGCTTTAAGTAAAAATTCAGTCTGTGTGTCACTATATAGTCCCAACGTTCCAACCAATATTTCACAGCTCTTAACCCTCCTTCATGCGGAATCTGGCCAAAAGAAGGACTGACTGTGATATTGTTACTGTCTTCCATGTTTAAGCCAAAAATGGTGCCACTTTCCCAGGGAAGACAAGCAGCAAATGCCAGTAAAACTACCAGTCCACAAAAATTACATTTTTGACAGAAAAACACAGTAAAAACTGACTGAATATCTAATGTGCATAAATATGCATGCACAGGTACTTGGATATCATACATAAGCTTTACAAATTCATTACTGTCCTTAATCCTAGCTCTTATTAAGGACAATAATGGTTTCAATTGTTTCTCCAAATACATAGACAAAGGTTCAGTCAAAGAGCCTTTACTCGAAACTATTGGTCTTCCAGGAGGATTAACCACAATTTTATGGATTTTCGGTAAAATATAAAAGGAAGATGGTTCTGGATCATCTACCTTTAACTGTTCACTTATGACATTAAAGTTGAATCCTTAGCTGGATTGTGTGGTTTATTTACCACAGAACATATTTTTTGAAGTGAGCTGGTGCTGTGGAATTTGTTGAGGATATACATATATATATATATATATATATATATATATATATATATATATATATATATATATATATGTGTGTGTGCGTGTGTGTGTGTGTGTGTGTGTGTGTGTGTGTGTGTGTGTGTGCGCATATAGTCTTCATATTGATCAGTGCTGCAGTAGTCTTAGCTATATAGGTTATATCCTGCCAAGGATATAACAGCTGGACAGGTTCCAAAGCTTACAGGCGGTTTCCTTGCACCTAAATTATCAAGCAGATTGAGCTGAGATGACTAAAAGACAAGTGTAGGTGTGAGGCCCTTTAGAGCTTTACTACTGTTGAAGAGTGTGCCCCTCTGAGGTTTTTGAGAATTGCCGGCTGGCTTGAAATTTTCTTTACTGGACAGATAAGTTCCCTGTGGGGAAAAAAATCTTTTTTTTTTAATGTTGTTATTTTTTTTTTACTTTCCTCTTCAGGAAAGTTACTTTAAAGCTAGGAGTGTTGTTATTAAATGGCCTGTCTCGAGACATGTTTCTTTCTATCAGTTTAAAAGTAGTGTAAACAAACTGAAAACATAGTTTCTGTGGGGACATTATGTTTATTTTTCCATTGTGGGGCTGCCACAGTGTTTTAAAGTTTTTTTACTGTATTTTTCTGGCAAAAATGTAATTTTTGTGGACTGGTAGTTTTACTGGCATTTGCTGCATGTCTTCCCTGGGAAAGTGGCACCATTTTTGGCTTAAACATGGAACAGAGTAGCAATATCACAGTCAGTCCTTCTTTTGGCCACAAAAAGAAAAAACTTAAGTAAGCAGCTTTTTCCACCATAGCAGGCTTGTAATTTGCCTCAGCCGAAGTTTGGGTGACTCTGCTGTGTACTTTACCACTCATTTTTTTGCCCCACATCCTTCTGGTGTAGTATCTACCATCATTACGGACCGGGGTTACCCACCTCCTCTGCTGCTGTTGAAGTCCCTTCAGTGGCAAGGGAGAGCCACTGTTGTCAGTCCTGGGAAAGGGAACAGGTAAAGCTTCCCTTCTGTGGCAGAATGCAGTGTCTATCCCTGGCAAAGTAGCTGTTGCTATTAGTAACACAGTTGGCCCTATTTGTCCTGTAAAAAAGAAACAGAAAACCAAACATGTATCTATCCTTCCTCAAATTTATTTGGATAGGAAGAGTTTACTGGGACTGGTTCAGGATTTACTTCAAGCTATTGATCCGTCTTCTAAAGTAGTTTCTAGTAAAAGAAAGGATTCCTCTTTTCCTGAAAAAAAAAATCAAATTCTGAATCTGAACAAGAGGATGCAGGGATGGATTCAGTGTTTTGTCCTCAATTTTCTGATTCAGACTCAAAAGAGAGCTCAGTTTCTGATTCTCTTTGTGGAGGTTTCTCTTTCTCTGAGACTTCTGCTAGAATATCCCAGTATTTTCAGTGGAGAAGACTAAGGTTGCTCAGTCCCTTAGAAACACGATGAGTTGTTACAAAAGGATATTCCAGAACCTACACACATTCCTTCTATCCTGTCTGATTTAGAGGATGTGTGTCTTACTGCCTGAAATTTTCCTGATAGTCATCCAGCTGTCCCTAAAAAGGCAGACAGTATGTATAAAGTTCCTCAGTCTTTTAAATGTTTATACACTATTCCCAAACCTGACCCAGCAGCTACAACTTTAGTTGATTCTGCTGCTGCTAAGCATTTTGTTAATTCCAAACCTACTTTTTCTAATAAGGATGAGAAATTATTAATAGGTACTGGAAACAATGTATTCTTCTCCAACTTTGATTTTCAGAATTTTAGATTGTCATACTCGCATGTTAAAGTATGTTCTGAAAAATTGTGAAAGTATGAGGAATATTAAATGTATAGTTTCTACTTATGAAGAAATTCATTTTTCAATAACTTTGTTTCTTCTATTGCATGGGTCGCTACTCGTTCGCAGTGTATTTGACTCTGTTGATAATTCTTCTAGGGCTATGGCTATTGACAGTGTTTTAAGGAGGTTTGCATGGATGCATTCTCAGAATCTTTCAGATGGTGTAATAAACGACATTTTAAATTCTCCCTTTGATGGAGATTTAGTGTTTGGCCCCTTTGCTGTAGAGGTGATCAAAAAGTGTGATGAAAGAGGTAAGCTGATCCAGGGAATCTAAGATTTTTCAGCCATCCTTTTCCATTTTTTTCTCCTCATGAAATTTTAGCAAAAAAAAAAAAAAGCATAAACAGTCTCAACAGAATTCAGGTAAGCAGACATTTAAGAAGAAAGAAGTCTCAGACCTCCCAAAACCAATGACAGTCCAACATGTTTAGATGACGCGTCCCTTTTCTCTTCCAGAAAGTCTGAATCTCCAGTCTTCTCTTTAGCAACAGATTGTTTCAGGAAAAAAAGAGTTATGAAAATCATTCATCAAGGTTACAGATGGGAGTGGGAGGAAATTCCTCCTTTCCAGGGTTCCATTCCTCATCCTGCAGATCAGATTGTTTTGTTTCCTCCTCTTCTTCATCATATGCTGTCTGAAGGAGTGATAGAACCAGTTCCTCCTTTCCAGGTGGGGATGGGATTTTATCCAAGTATGTTCTTAGTGCCAAAGAAAGAAAATGCTTGTAGACCAGTTTTGGAATCTTTCTTTTTTAAACATCTTTGTGATAATGTCCAAATTCAAAATGTCACTTCACAACCTGTTACATCTTTTTCTTATTTCAAGTTTCATAGTAACACTAGACTTAAAATTTGCTTATCATCACATCCCTATTTATCCAGACTTCAGATGTTTCTTAAAGTTTTGTGTGTATGGATCACATTATCACTTCTCTGCCTTACCCTTTGGACTATCCACTGTGCCAAGAGTATCCTCAAAGTGTCTAACTCTGATCATAGCTCTTTGTAGGTTACAGGGCATCCACATTATCCTATATTTAGATGACTTGCTTATCTTTGCAAAATCTTTATCAAAGTATCAGAAATCTCTCTCCTGGAAGAGAAATCTCTTGCACAAACTGGGATTCCAAGAGAACATTCAAAAGTCTTTCTTGACTCTTTCACACAGGATTGTGTTCCTGGGATGTCAACTAGACACCTCAACTCAAAGAGCTTTTCTTCCAGGGGAAAAACATAGATCTTTATTTAGAACTATTTCTAAGGTTTTCCATTCAGACTTCAGTCACTACGAGGGAATATTCAAGATTTTGGGTCTCATGGCATCTATGATTCTCATGATATCCCTGGCAAGACTCCACATGAGAAAGGTACAGTAGTATCTGAAATCTCTTTGGTCCCAGCATCAGTATCATTTGATCTAAAGTAGTTAACTTCATTCATTCTGCACATATGGGTATACGGATCCGATTCGGATCCGAGCCGGCAAAACTTTTCAAGCATCAGCTCCCAGCTCCAAGCTCCTCCCTTACCTATATTACATCACTTCCTCCTATCTAGCCCCAGATCTCGTTTGCCGCTCTAAGAGACAGCATCATGGTCTCTGAGCTCTAAGCAAGGTGGTAAGGTTTTTTGGTCTTTTTAGCGATAGTTGAGTGTGAATACCTTTCCATTTTTCCTCCCTTCGCGTTGGTCTTTGTGTTAGTTGTAAAAAAAAAAAAAAAAAGTTAGTTTGAAGTGTTTTGTTTTGTGATGCTGGTTTCCCACCTAGGCCCAATCCCTGTTAAGTGAGTATGTGAATGGGCCGTTAGGGCTTGTACTGTTTATAGTATGGCTGAATAGCCTAAGATTCTATTTAAGAAGTGCACAGAGTGTGGTCATAAGCTCTCACCAGCCGATAGCCACACTCTGTGTGTTCTATGTTTAGGGGTCGCCCATCTGTCTGCATCCTGTGACATTTGTTCAGGCTTTAACACCAGGGTGTTGAAGGATCGTCGGGCTAAGTTTGTGGCTAAGGGTCTGCTGCCAGCTTCTGCCCTGGAGTCTGCCTCGGTCTCTTCCCCAGCCAGTGACACTGTGCAGGCAGGGACTCAACCTCGCGCCAGGCCTGCTTTGTTGGAGTCATCCCAGAGAGGTAGGGACAGAAGGGAGAAGGATAAGCACCACAAAGAGAGGGACAGGCACAGGAAAAGATCACCGGACAGGGAGTCTTTCTCCAGCCCCTCTTCAAAGGTACCCAGGTCTCGTTCTCCTCGGCTCCGCTCTCCCTGTTTCTCACCAAAGCCAAGGCACTCCCCTCAGATCTGGCCCAGACCCGAGTCTGTCACTTCCTCCAGGTTGACTCGGAGCGTCTCTGACCTTGATATGGACAGGCTAATGAGGAGGTTCATTCAGAACCAGATTCAGATGGGGGTCTTACCAGGGCCCTCTCCCATTGGAGAGGGTCCTCCTTCTTCAGCTATGTTCCACTCTATTGCTCCTTCCCTGATCCGACCCGATGCTTCGGGGTTCTCGGGTCTGAGACTTTTTGGAGCTGTTGGGTCGGCGCCGATAGTTGTCGTGTCCTCGACGCCGGCCGTTACCTTGAGTTCCTCGGATCCAATCTCGGATCTGGGGGATTCTCAGAGCCGTGGTCAGCAGTCGGACCCGAGGATCGAGATCTCGCCCTTTTGGATCCCATCCTCGGTGCCCGGACTACCCCATCACCAGCTGTGATCCTTGCTTTGGTGCTGGGGAGAGCCTCATCCTTACGTTCTATGGAGGTGTGCTCTCCATCGGCATTCGGGGCAGTGGAAAGGGTTCTCTCCCAGGGATTGAGACCACAGCTCACCTACTCAGATCCTACCCAGACTCCTCGGATTTTGGATTCTGCTCCCATTACTCTGTCGCAGGGACAGCGGGTGCCAAAGCAACCCCAGGTTGTTCCCCTCAGGGAAGCCCCGGAGGCTTACGAATCCTCTCCAGAGAGTCCCACTGGAGAGGAACCTCGTAAGCGCAAGTGTAAGAGGAGGCACCTGGACTCCCCTGAGTCTGTTACCACTGATATGGACTTAGATGAAGGAGAGGGTTCCCCCAGATCACCTACCGAGGTCGTCCTGTTCGGAGACATTATGGATATCCTCCACCAAAGAGGAGGTTAGTCAGCCCCCAAACACTCTGCAGATGAGTCCGTATTCCTGGAGGAGTTTGGTGTGGGCCCATCTACTTCCTGGGTCTCCCCTCCAGCGGACCCTTTGGTAGACCTCATCACCACTAGGGCATGGAAGGATCCTGACACCATAGAACCTATACCCAAAAGGCCAGGCAAAATTCTTTCCCCACCATCAGACAGGCAGGCATGGTCTAAAGGAGACCCGGTAGATGCTTTGGTGTTTGCAGCTGCCACAAAGAAGGAACTGGAACAGGAGAGTTCCTCAGTTCATCCACCAGACAAAGAGTCTAGGTCGATGGATCATTTCGGGAAGCGCATGTACTCGTCAGCGACATTTTCTATTCGTGAGCTGAATTACTTGGCACATGTTATCCGACTGCAGTGAGACCTTATATCAGAATTAACTGAGTCACCCCCGGAGTCTCTGTCGCAGCAGGACAAGCCGTCTTTTACTGCGAAGATGACTACACTGAAATCAATGACTAATACCTCTATGCATCTCCTCTCTCATGCTATGGAGGGAGCCGCTAGAGCTGCTGGTACAGGCATTGCCTTGAGGCGTCACACCTGGATCAGGTTGTGTCAATTTTGCGGACCCTTTTATGGTGTCTTTCATCAATGCCCCTTTTGATGGATCATCCCTATTTGGGAAGACTGTACGTGACACAACCCAGAGTGAGAAGGACGGAAAGACCTTGTCAGCCGTCGGAATCCTCTTCTCTAACCCCCAGAGGTCCTATTCCAGGAACCAAAAGGGGCAAAAGAGGATGTGGTTCCGGAAATCACAGTCCTTTCGTGACACTCAGGAGTATTTGTCCCCCAGAGGCAGAGTGGGACAAGACCGACGCCATCCCAGAGGCAGAGGGGGTCCCAGAAACTTCAGGTCTAGGGAACCCTTTTCCGACAGACCCGCACAGCAACCCTGAGGGGTGGCCCGGCTGCTCTACTCTGGAGGCAGTCGGGGGAAGAATTTCCTTTCATCCAGTGGCATGGGAGTCTATTACTGCAGACCGCTGGGTGTTAAACATCATATCCAAAGGATATTCTATCCCCTTCATTTCATATCTCATTACCACAGCACACCTTCCAGATGTTCCACCCACTCACAGGGAGGCTGCAGCTTTAGGGGTTTCGAAGCTGCTACAAAAAAGAGTCATCGAGCCGGTCCCCTCAGATCAATCCGGATCAGGCATCTACTCCAGGTTCTTTTTAGTGCCAAAGAAGACGGGGACCTCAGGCCCATTCTGGACCGGTCTGTCCTCAGTCTGTCGGTAGAGAAACAAAAATTCTGGATGGTCACTCTACAGTCCATTCTACCATTTTTGAGAGAATGCGACTGGATGTGCTCGTTAGACCTCCAGGACGCTTACTATCACATCAAGGTCCACAGGAGCTCCAGGAGGTTTCTACGCTTCTGGCTAGAGGCCAGTCACTTTCAATTCAGAGCCCTACCCTTTGGTCTCACCACAGCCCCCAGGGTGTTCACCAAGGTTATGGCGGTCGTAGCGGCTCACCTGAGACTTCAGGGCATTCAAGTATTCCCCTACCTAGACGACTGGCTCTTCGCTGCATCCACCAAACATCTCTTGTGTCAGACCCTACACTACTTCCTCGGTCTGGCTCACAAGTTAGGCATCACGATCAATGTCAACAAATTGCACCTGGCTCTGGTTCAGATCATAGACTTCATCGGGACAAGGTTGAATTCGATTCAGTCAAAGATTTTTCTCACCCCGGAAAGGATAGAAAATCTCAAGACTCCATGTATTGGCAATCTTGGATCACTCGGTAGTCAAAACAGCCAATTTTACAAACCAAGAACCAAATAACCAAAAATGTCCACAAACGAAGAACCAAGTCCAAGACGAAAAGGTTTAATGCATCCAAAAAACACTGACAATGGCAAGAAACGATACAGCAGTAAAAACGATTGACCTAGGTTTCGTCCACATTAATACGGACTTCTTCAGAACATTTAAAAATACCCAAAACACCTCTTAAATAGCTTAATGAATGAATGAATACATATCATGTGACTTAATCAATTAAAATGTTAAAGCACCCTTTCCAATTAATTCAAAAAATCTAACCATGTATAAATTTCAACATATAACAATACTTTACTACATTAAATTATATGAAATAAAATATAAATTTGATATATAAATTGTATTATAAAATATTATACTTTATTTAAAATCTATATTTAATATTATCAATAGTAGTTCATTAATTTTATGTTTAAAAATGCATGTTTAAAAATAAATAATTAAAACATGTAACTATAAATATTATGTTTACAACTACAAACATTTACTATGATCCTTAAAAGGAATATAATAAAAAATGACATCATAAACCTTTGCACTACTATGCCCTACCATTAATATGTTTGAGTTTAAGCACAGGCTTTATAGTGCAATATTCATTTAGACCAGGGAAATTGTGTGCATTCAATTTTAATTGCCATTTTAATTCACTTAAATCCAAATGCACATCCAAAATTCTACCTTGCTGGTCACAATTTATTTGCTGTAAGACACAAAACTTAAAAGAATGATCATGATGGTCCATTATATGTCTAGCCATAGCATTAGTGGGTTTTTAATGTTTCATATCTAAAAGATGTTCCCTAATCCTCTCTCTAAATAGCCTACTCGTTTTCCCAACATAGAAGGCCATACATCCAAAACATTTAGCAAGATAAACAACGTTCTTACTATAACAGTTAAAATGTCCCATAATATATACCTGCTGATTATTAACTTCTAATTTACTCCCAGTCGTTAAAATATATGAACATATAGTACATCTCCCACATTTAAAGTTACCAATTTGCCTATTATTAGTAACATTTTTATACAAGGAAAATTTTTCAAAGATTTTTTTAAAAGATAAATCTTTCTTAAACACAATCTTTGGAACATCCATAAATTTAGAACCAACATTCCTATCCATTTGTAAGATTTCCCAATTTTTTAATATCACCCTTGTAATATAGTCTGAATCATCATTATAAGTTAAAATATACATCAAAGGAGACTTCCCTGTATCAAAAATAGACCCATACCTTGCAGAATCCACTATTATACTATCAGAATCTAATATACACTTATAAAAGCCACTTTGTCTCTTTTTCGTGACCTCATATAATAAATTGATACATAATTCTTCTGGATAGCCTCTATTCAAAAACATAGAAACCATATAATATAATTCATCCACAAATTATTTTTCTTCACTGACCATCCTGGCCGCCCGAACCATCTGGCCCTTAACAATAGCCTTCTTTTGGTGGCCAGGATGCCAACTACTATAGTGAAGATAAGAATTTAAAAAAGTAGGCTTCCTATAAATTTTTGATTTTAACTTACCCTGTATCTGATCCATGGTTAATCTAACATCCAAATATGTGATAGTGTCTGTATTATATTCATGTGTAAAGTTTAAAAACCAAACTGTTTTATTAATGTACTCAATAAAAGCTTCCATAATATTTAAATCACCCACCCAAATAATAAATATATCATCCAAAAAGCGTGTATACAGTTTGATATACTTATTAAATTCACTGGTGAATAAAAAATGCTTTTACCAATATGTCATTATATAATTGGCAAATGTGGGAGCACATGAAGCTCCCATAGCCACTCCTTTATTCTGTCTAAAATAATGCCCCTCAAAAAACACAAAATTATTATACAACACTACCTCCATTAGCTTGATCATGGTATTAATTTGTTCTTGGTCAAACATCCCTGTTAATCCCAGTTGGTCCTCTAACCATACCAACCGTATGTCTTGTGGGATTGCTGTAAACAAGTTACAAACATCAATAGTTAAAAATATAATATTACTATTAATGTTAAAACCTTTTAACTTTTCCAAAAAATCCCAAGAGTCTTTAATTATTTGAGGAAAACATTTCAAGCCCTTCTTCATGTGATAATCTAAATATTGACTAATAAAACAAGTTTTACTTTGCTTACCATCCACAATAGGTCTAAATTGTACATTATCTAGACCTTTGTGGATTTTAGGAATACCAAAAATTCCACTTACCACTGGATATAGATTACACATAAAATTATATTCATGTTCAGTTATTTCATCCTGGAACAACATATCCTCTAGTAAAATATCCACTTTTTTATGTGCAATATTAATTTCATTTTTACTAATTTCTTCATAATTATCATCCAACAACATAGCCATCATGATACTAATATAATCATTATTATCAACTATCACAACTCCATTACCTTTATCAGGTTTCATGATGCGTATATTTCCAATTTTTCCTATCGCATCTAGAAGGGCTTGTTCTTCCTTAGTCATATTCACATATGCTTGCCTCTCATGGTGTCTATAATAATCCCTTATATCCATCTCACACATTTTTTCATAAGTGGATATCATGGGATTTAAAGGGGGATTAAATAAACTTGATTTACGTAATATATCATGTTTGTCCACAGTCTGTGTGTTAACATTCCCTTCACAATAAATTCTCAAATTCATTTTACGTGTAAATAATTTTAATTCTATGAATGTATCTGCCAATGAGCCTGTTCTACAAGGAATAAAAGTAAAACCTTTAGAAAAAAGGTTAGCAAACTCTGTATTAAACGGAAAATGAGAATAATTATATAGTTTAAAATCATGTATACTATTTTCAATAATAATAGGATTACATAAACTACCCTGCTGTGTCTGATGTACCATATCCATCTCAAATCCTAATAAATCAAAATCCACTTGCCCACTATTAAACTTAGTAGGACCATCATGTTGTTCAGATATTTGATTAATAATATTTGTGGCTTTCATAGTATATCAGCATCCTGAATATTCTCACACACTTGAGTAATACCATTTGATTCATTAACATTTCCTATTGGGTCAAGTAAAAAATCTTGATCATTAATACACACATCATTTTGATCTGTAACACTAACTTCTAAACAAGAAACACAAATCAATTCATTCCCACTTCCATTACTTGTTAAATACATACTTAAATTCATTAATTCAGAGTCTATTTTGGTAACCGAAAGTCCATTGTCGACTAAACTAAACTTTGTAGCATTTAATGTCCCGGAATTGCTCATAGAATTGTTACTGGTAGGACAATGGTTGATGTCCATAACATCATTGTCTAAAATATTGTAAAAATAGTCATTCTCACCACAGTCATTATAATTCAGTTCAAAATTCACGTAAAAAGGGCTTACCGTCTCATTCCCATAATTATTAACCAGTTGTTTACGACAAACGGGCTTACCCAATGCATCAATCACTTCACTCCCTTCCGTTAAAAAAGAACAATTCATCTTCTGAATCTCCACTGTTCGTTCTGGGGCTTTCCGTTGTAATATTTCTTCTTGGGTCGGGCTCCCATTTGACCATAATCCCCCTCCTCGTAGTACATATCCGTGTTTCGGATTCTTTCCGAGCGTCTGGGACCGTCCGCTAAAGGGCTGCAGCCTTCAGCGTTTGAATCTTTATCCCCTATACGCATATCCGGTACATTTGTCATCTCGCCTTCTATCTCTTGATTGGCTATCCCTTCTCGATTGCTATGCCTACCAAAACCAACCTTAGATTGCGGATATACTTGGCCTGTTTCATATGTTTTAATGTTCCTCTGAATTTTATTTAATTTCTTTTTGTAAATTACATCACAACTACGATCCACTTCATTTAATATATTGGTATAATTGGTGTAATAATGCCCAAACAGCAAGTCTTTTACAATGGCATCATTGATGGTTTCAAGTTCAGTCAAGTAACCATCAATTTTATATTTATTGTATTTTACCATAATCTCCATTATGGCAATCCCTGTTTTATTAAACAGCTCATGCAGTTCTTTAATCATATCTTGATTTCCATCAATCCCATTCGGGTATCGCCATACGCGTAAGCCTTTCGGCACCAAAGCTAGCTCTATATTTTTACACAAGTAGCTGTTCTCGAGTTGAGTTCTTTTTAATTTAAATAATTTAGTTTCAAAATTTTTGAGCTGTTCAGCCAAAGTTTGGTTAGTTTTGATTTCAGATTGATCAACGGAATTGCCTCCCATATTAAAACTAAATTTACACTTTCTCCATCGCTCATTATCCACTTTGTCCATTTCTGACCTTCCACCAGAAAAGTTTGTGTTATTACTATGAACGCAAGTAATATTGTTGGTGTTACTGTCATCTCTGTTAGTTATATTCGGTGTTGCTTGGGTTAACAGCATGCCCAATCTACTACTTAATGAAGGAGTTGGACCAGTGTTTTGTTTCTCTAATAATGTTTGTATATGGGCAGAATGTTCTACTAACTGCTCCTTAATTTGCTGCAATAAACCCAAAATATCCGCCGAGGAACCAAGATTCTCCATAAGACCGACTCAACAAACCAAGAACCAAATAACCAAAAATGTCCACAAACGAAGAACCAAGTCCAAGACGAAAAGGTTTAATGCATCCAAAAAACACTGACAATGGCAAAAAATGATACAGCAGTAAAAACGATTGACCTAGGTTTCGTCCACATTAATACGGACTTCTTCAGAACATTTAAAAATACCCAAAACACCTCTTAAATAGCTTAATGAATGAATGAATACATATCATGTGACTTAATCAATTAAAATGTTAAAGCACCCTTTCCAATTAATTCAAAAAATCTAACCAGAAAACAGCCGATGTTCTCAGGGCCCTGGGTTTGATGGCAGCCGCAATCTCTATCCTCCCTCTTGCACGTCTTCACATGAGGGTCCTTCAGTTGTATCTGGCAGTTCAGTGGTCCTGGCTAGGCCTTCTGATGGATTTCCACATCCGAATCAATCGGACATGCAGAACATCACTACAGTGGTGGCTTTAATTGGCGGACATTTTCGTGAGGTGCAACTTTCTAGCCCCTCCGGCACAAGCCATGGTGACCGCAGACACTTCCCAGCTTGGGTGGGGGGGGGGCACTTCCTGGGAAGAATGGTCCAAGGCACGTGGTCCCCTCCAGAGACCAAGCTACACATCAGTGTCCTGGAGATGAGGGCAGTGCTTTTAGAGTTGAGAACCTTCCACCCTCTCCTACCTCCGGGGACGGTAGCCATTCAATCAGACAACATGTCTGTAGTCTGGTATATAAACAAACAGGGAGGGACCCGATCCTACCCTCTTTGTTGCGAGGCCATGAGGGTTTGGGAGTGGGCCATATCCACCAGCTGGTTTCTCATAGCAACGCATATCCCGGGACACTCCAACATTCTAGCGGACAGTCTCAGAAGGGCAATCCTTCTGCCTTATGAGTGGTCTCTGAAACAGTCAGTGGCGGAGAAGATCTTCAGTGTTTGGGGTCAACCTTGCTGTGATCTCTTTGCATCTCCTTCCAACACGAAGTGCAGCAACTTCTTTGCTCTGATCCCCCCTCTGGGGGATGTCCCCAGGGATGCTGTAGTCCATGCTTGGCCTCTCGGGTTACTGTATGCTTATCCCCTGTTACCTCTTATTCCGAAGTTCCTTCAGAGAGCTTGCCGGCTGCAGTGCAAAGTCATTCTCATAGCTCCCTTCTGGCCGCGTCAGGTGTGGTTTCCCTTCCTACGGTCTCACCTGTTGTTTCCTCCATGGACTCTATATCCATGCCCAGATCTGATTTCTCACCCGTTGGGCTTGCCTCTGCCCAACCTGGACAGTCTCAAGCTGACGGCATGGCTGTTCCACTTCCCATGATCATCAGGACTCCTGGACTTTCGTCCCCTGTTAAGAATGTTCTGGTAGCTTCTCTTAAAGCCTCCACTAGGAAACTCTACAATAGCAAGTGGAGACGTTTTTGCGTTTGGGCCTCTCAGCACAATCTTAACCCATTTACAGCCCCCGTTCCGGTCATACTGGATTTTCTGGCCGATCTTTTTCGATCAGGCGCTAGTGCTTCCACCATCAAGGTTCAGCTGGCTGCCATCTCTAATTTTCATGTGGGTGAAAATAAGGTTGCTCTGGCTTCTGCCAAATTGTGTAAAGCTTTCCTGAAGGACACTTTTTATTGTGACCACCAGTTAAAGAAACCGTGCCCCCCTGGGATCTGACTTTAGTCCTTCAGGCTTTGACCTCTCCCCCTTTCGAGCCAGCCTGTTCAGTTCCGATGAAGTTTTTGTCATGGAAGACAGCTTTCTTGGTCGCCATCACTTCAGCCAAGAGAGTTTCAAAGTTGCAGGCTTTATCCTCCTTGCCCCCCTATTTGGTTTTCCACAAGGATAGGGTTTTGCTGCTTACGAACCCTTCCTTTCTTCCCAAGGTGTCCTCAGCAGCCAATATTAATCAGTCTATAAATTTGCCAGTCTTATTCCCAAATTTCCAAAATAGAGGTGAATGTAAGCTTCATTTATTGGATGTCCATAGACAGCTTCGTTTTTACCTCCATAGGACTAAACCCTTCCAGAAGTCGGATCAATTGTTTGTATACTTTTCTAAACCATTTTTGGGCAAAGCAGTTTCAAAAGTGTCCTTAGCAAGGTGGATAACTCTTTGTATTGCACAGGTTTATAAGGACAAAGGTTTATCTCCTCCTGGTGTATTAAAGGCTCATTCCACTAGAGCAATGGCCACTTCTGCAGCTTTCTGGTCAAGAGTTCCATTAGACGATATCTGTGCGTCAGCGACTTGGGCCAATTCACACACATTCATCTCTCGTTATAAATTGGATCTTATTTCTAGAGGGAGAGCATCCTTTGGCTCTGCGGTGCTCAGAAATATCCTTCCATAAAGGCCTCCCAGGAATATTAGTAGCTGGGGACTCTGTCCCATATGTGCAGAATGAATGAAGTCAACTACTTCAGATAAAGAAGTTATGTTCTTACCATAACGTTCCATCTGAGTAGTAGACTTCATTCTTCTGCACCTTCCCTCCCTACATCCCCCTCACTTTTCAGGATGTTCTTCATCTCACATTGCTGCAGTCCTTTACAGGGTGGGTAGTCCTGTCCTCTCGGTCGCCCGAATATCAAAATTAGGCTGGCGCGTCGGTCAGGCGCGCTAGACTTCACATCAGACACATCAGGGTACAAACGCATGACCGTGATCCTTATCCCTCAGTCTTTTGCCGCATGGTCCGATGCAAAACAGCGTTGCAAGTGCCGTCGGCGTTCTGAAATTTTTAATTTGATCGTTTCAGACCGGGAAAAAATTCAGTTAAGGGCAACTTCGGAATATTTTTTTTTTCTTGCCTCAGTGGTTTACCGATGTGAAAAAAAAATAACTGTATATTATTTGTGGGCGAAGCACCGCATCAGGGATTAGGGCTATTGTATTGTGTTCCTTGTTTGGGGGCTGAGTTAACGAAGTTAGTGTTGTGTCTAATTGTGCTAGGGTTAATAAAGCGCACTATTAGCGAAGGTTAGATTGTGCTAGGTTGGTCTTAGAGCATGCACTGCGTATATGATTCTCCGCTTTCTCCAAGAAGCGAGCGAAGCTAAGAAAAAGCTAAAAAAACTCCAGAAAAAGAGTCGTCCGTGCGGACGCCCGGTTCTTTTCTTACGAACGACCGGTTGGTTCGCGCTCTCTGGAGTCCCAGGGAGACTTTGATACTGCAGGATGGCCTCTCTCAGAGGGCAGTCAGGGAGGAAGGGCTTCTCAGGTTACTGTGCTCCCTCCTTCCTAGGGGTGGTTAGGCCCTCCTTCCCTTCTGTTTCTTCTCCCAGAGGCCCAAGCAGCCTTTTTTAGCTTTGGTGTCCTTCTCCCAGAGGCAGGACAGGCCCAAAAGCATGAAGAAATTAACAAGATTTAAAATTTTTGATTATTTAATTACTTCCCTCCTGATAAAGGCCTAGGGATTGACTAGAGTTGGGGAGTTTGATTTAGAGCCCCCTTTCAGATAGCAGGCTTTGGGGGAACTAGAGTTCTTTCCCTCTCCTTATTCAGATGATTACCTTCTTCTGACTCCTTCTGCAGATGATTCTCTTTTTCTTTTCTTCAGAGACTCTTCAAATTCCATGAGGAATGTTTTTAAATTGAGGAGGGGAGGACTTCTCTGATTCAGGAAAGGAACAGGAGGATTTTGCTTTTTTGCCCTTAGAATTAGGCCTTTTACCCTGTTCTTCTTGATTTACCCCAGCCCCTGATTCTTTGCCTCCTGCTAATCCTGATTCTTTGCCTCCTATCCCTGTTGGATAGAAATGCCTAGGTGCTGAGATTTGGGCGGACCCATAAATAATTAAGGTGCCTGAGTTCATAAAAGTCCTCTGTTGTAAAAGATCGGTTCTAGAAACTGTGTTGGCCCCAGTTCCTCCAGTGATGGAAGCTGAGGAGAAGCTTCACCGTTCCAGATAAAGAGTCTCAGTGAATTGCCCAGATCTATGCTAGAAGTCCATACTTCCTTCTTCTTAGCTTGAAATATACTGAATTCTTTCTTGGCGGAAGGCTTTGAATTATCTGCTCTTTCTTTGAAATTGAAGTCTCTAAGAACAGGTGGATTGGCATTGAGTGTAAAGAATGTGTGAGCATTGAGTGGTTTTGAATCTGGGGGATTGCTGTCTTGAGTCTGAACAGGCCAGGCACTGTTCTTTGGGCACTGGTGTTGAAGGACTACACATGGTTTAAGTCTGGTTAGGATTCAGTCGGGATAGGGATCAGAATTTATCTGTGGAAGTGGTTGCCTGTATCTCACCAAGTGGTTGCTAAAAGGAGCTTGGATGGTAAAAGATTTTTACCCAGGGAAGGCTGTTTTTTAGTAGGAATTGGCCAGGCTAAGTCTATGACGGCTGTTAGTTATTTTTCTTATTGCAAGGGTGAATCTGGATCGTGGTAGGGGCAGAGCTCAAAGGGGCTTCAGACCTAGAGCGGAGGCTCCTTCTGGCAGTCTCAGATCTAGACGGTAGCAGTCTACAGGTAAACAGGCCCAGACCAGTAAGACCTAGTCTGCCTTTCAGCTCTTTCCCTAGGGCAGGTTTTTACCTTTCGTGGGTCCTTGGTGTGCCCAGGACCTTGAAATTTGGCTTGATTACTTGGTGTTCATTCTTATTGGAAGCTAGACAAGAATTTCTCAAGCACTCTTTGAGGTTGATTACTCAACACAAGGGGGATCCTCCTCTAATCCTCATGTTAGGTCACAAGTATTTCTATACTCATTTTCCTTTAGGGGCCATACAACAAGACGCTCTCTCCTCAAAAGACCAGAGGCTACAACTGGTCCCTCTACCAGAAGTGGGCCTAGGGGGAAACTGGTACCTCTTTTCAGACTAAGGGAAGATCTACATTCCGCCTCTTCTTAAGTTTAAAGTTCCTCAAAACACAGATCTACCAATTTTGGATCCTCTAGCATGACTGGACTATCTGGATTCAAAACAACTCAAACAACCTTCATGTTCCTATGCTTGCTCAGTTGCAGGAAGATTATGGTTTCTCCTGATCTCAGCTTCAGTTGCCATTCATTGCAGGAAGTCAAAGGTAGTAAAGCATTGGACTTTCAGTGACTCTTCATTATCAGTTCTCTCGTATGCCCTTGGCGCTTAGAGACTGCTCTGGAGTGTTCTCACGAAAGTTCTGATTCTAGTGGGCTTTGTTGGCAGAGGAATTTACATTTGATCTATCCTATAGCAGACGATTGCCTGATTCTGGCCCAAGAAAAGGACAAACTTAGTCCCTTTTAAGTATGCGTGAATGCAGCTTTCTATACACTGGGGTATTCTGTGAACTAGCCAAAAGTCCAGTCTAGTTTCTCTTCTCACATGTGCTGCTTGGGTGTGAGACTTTTACACAGCATCTCAGGCTGGCCTTTGACAAAATTCAAATCTTTGTCTTCATTTTACTTCCATGTCTTGTCTCATCCAATGCTTCTGATCGTATCCTTCATACAATGGCCTTACAAAATGCTCTATCATGTATTGCCAAGATAATAATGCCAAACATTCAAAAATGCCTTGCTGTTGGTTATCTTCAAATGTGGTATGGACACACTGTCTCCACATACAACACACTGTCAAAGACCCTACTCCTTGCATTCAAAAGAACAGACTTGGTGGCCCACAACAGAGTCACCCAAAGAAGGGACTTTCAGGGAGTGACAACCAAAGATCAGCGAGGAGGAGAATTCCTAAACCTGACAAAAGTTGGGGAGCTCATCAGTCTTCAGTGGGCACATGACACGTTCAAGTGCATTTCTTCAAGGTGTTTCAGCATAATTAACATGCTTTGAAGGATTTACTTCTTTAAGCAAGGCATTAATAGCTTTTCAACACATCTGGTCTGCACATGCAACACAATCAAGGGAAAAGTTCTCTTTACAACTGCAAGGTCAGCAGGCAAGGTGTGAGGGGAGCGCAGACTTGTTAGCTTTAGGAGACTGCAGAGTTTTTAGCTGAATCCACTGTGGAAATTGCATCCTCATGCTCTTCAGAATTCTTAGCCCCGGTGCTTACAGACAAATTTCTCATCCTAAATTTCTGAAATTGGGAACTATGGTGGAAAGAAAGGGGATAGTTCAGGAACCATCCCACAGCTTACCAGCTAACAAACCTTATACTTCAATAGCTGCCAAAGCTTCAAACAAAAGGTTTTTCTCCACAGTTTGGAAAGTGGATGCTTCATTTCAGCTTCGGAGAGCACTCAAAAGTCTGCCTTCAAACCCCTGCTCTCCCAAACAATGCAAAGAGTACTCTGCCTACTCGAGCAAGCTAACTTCCCTTCCTGGGCCACAGCCTTTGGCCTCAACTGCACTGTGGTACTCATAATCAAGAAACAGCTTCACCTTCCACCTCTCTTTGGAAGTCTCATTCCACAACCTCTTTCTCACACTTCAAATCTCACACTCAACATGTCATTTGAGAATGTTTTATTTCCTACCAGCAGGCATATTTGTTTTTATCTAACATTTAGTTTAAGCTTGTACAGCAACATTTAATGGGTTTTAGAGCAGGTTGAAAGTTTAGGTCTTTATTTTGTTACAGAGCAAAAGTTCAAAGAAAGTATAGATGTATTCAAAAGTGTTTTCCTCATGTTTCCACTTAAGTGTTGATGTCAATATTCCTTCTCTACTATGATGACTCATGTTTTGTTTTTCTTCTGCTACAAGGCACAAATTTTGCAGCAGGGCAAACTCACTCTGACTCCTGCCAATTAGAGGTTCCTGCATCCTTGACATTTTTATTTTAGAGGCTTTGTTCCTGCAAATCTCACGGCCAGCTTGGACTATTGCTTGCACAGTCACTTTTGTTTGTGCTTTACTCACTCACAGAAGTGTTATTGAAAAAGTACTCTGTGCTTGGCCATTACCTCTGTGAGAAAGTGCTTCTTTTTACAGGCCCTTATGGCGGTTGAGCCTTTCTTAATTTTCAGCTGGCCCTGCGGTATCTTTCAGGCCTTAAATATTCCCTTTTCTACTTTTTATTTTATGTTCAAACCATTTAAAAGTAAAAGTTCAAAACCCTGCTTTTTATACAAACCCCCAAACTTTTTAGGCAACTAGAGTGCCCAGGATGCAAACCCAGTGAGCAGTTATTTGAGGTTTTACGTTGCGGAATCAGCCACAGGCAGAACCACGATTTTCAGTTTGGATTGGGTTTGGGTTGTCAAAACTGTCTCCACTTCTTTAGTGTTTCATTCCGTTTGGGATGTTTGTATTGCTTTCTGTTATTTGTATTGCTTCCTCAAGGCCCTGGGTTTTGTAGGGATTCCACAACTTTAGGCCGTCCACTTCTACAGCTTTTTAAGGGGTTAGCACTAATTTTTACCAGCTCCTTGGACTCTAGGTTACTTGTGCCTCCACCACCTTAATTTTATTTTTCCACTTTACTCTAAATCTAGGCTAGTTTTTGCCACTGCAATTTATTTTACAGCTCAATGCTTTATACTTTTGCCATCCTCCTTGCCATTGCCTTACCAATTTTACATATTTAACGATAGTGTAGATGTGCAGCAATGTTGATAAGAACCACATACTCTTTTGGTACCTGTATATAAATGTAGATGTTCGCAGCAATGGTGTTGGGTTTGACCCTCCTTACCTCCCTATTTCTTCTGTTTAGGTTGTGAATGTGTGGTTTGCTGCATTATTGTGGATATTGTTCCTTCACAGACTATTGTTTTTAGGGTGGCGGGTTTTTTGTTGTTTTTTTGCTTTCTTTGCTCTTTGTATGTCTGGAGGTCTTCTGTGATCTGAGGTGACTGCCGTATGGCCGTCAGGACCTTTCGGACATTTGATGACATCGTTCTCCTGTCTTAACCGGACCGACGTTTTTTGCCTGTTTAGGATTGTGGTTATGTTGCCATTTAGTGTCAGCAAAGTCGATCTGGGGCTAGGTAGCAGGAAGTGATGCAATATAGGTAAGGGAGGAGCTTGGAGTTTGGAGCTGATGCTTGAAAAGTTTTTCTGGCTCAGATCCGAATTGGATCCGTATACCCATATGTGCAGAAGAATGAAGTCTGCTACTCAGATGGAACGTTATGGTAAGAACATAACTTCTTTTTTTTTTTCAAATCCCAGTGCTAGATATTTTTCAGAAGCGAAATCTTTTGGTTGAGACAGCAAATATCCTTAAATCCAGGTCTCCCCTTCTCTGTCCCTGCTCCAAAGTAGATATTCTGCATGGATGCTTCAGACCTTGCTTGGGGAGCAGTTTCTGGAGGATAAAAGTGCAGGGAGTGTGTGACACCAAGGACAGATACAAGCAGGTAAATATCAAGGAGATGCTTGCCCTATTCAAAGCACCCAACCCTTTGAACCATCTTTGATCCCCAAGACATCTTCCAGTGGCTGCAGACAATACCACAGTCATGTGGTACATCAACAAGGAAGGAGAAACCAAGTTATACCCCTTTGCAAACTAGCCATGTTAGCTTAGGATATAGCTTTACAGTACAATTTCACTCTATAGGCATCCTACATTCTGTCTGACCAAAATTGTTTGGCAGACAAACTGAGCAGGACCATGGCAGATGCTCATGAATGGAAACATGATCAGGTGTCTTCCAAGTTTTGACCCATCTGTGGTGAATTCCTCAAGTAAACCTCATTGGCTCCTCTCTGAACAATCAAGTGGCAAAACACTTTTCCAAAACTTCAAGCAAGAAGGCCTGGAAGACAGATTCCTTTTCTTTTCTCTGGACGGGAATGTTCCTGTATGCCTTTCCACCCTTTCCATTAATATCCAGGGTATTTTTGACGATTCAGATGGAATTCCCCAAGATCAATGTGGTGACTCCCTTCTGGCTCACACAACCCTGGTTTTCCCTTCATTTGGAAATGGCAATTACCACAAGCTTCCTCACAGACTGGATCTACTTACACAAGACTAGAGGGTTTTGATACACTCCAACATCAGTCATATTCAGTTGACTACCTGGATGATAGGGTCTTAATTCCTTTTAAGGACCTGTTTTTTGAGGATATGCAGCAGGTACTAATGGAGACAAAAAAACCTACTACTGGAAAATCATATGTTAGCAAATGGAAAAGATTTTCTAGTTGGGGACAACAACATAACAAACACCCTTTCAGGGTTGGTTGTTTTCTGATTTTACAATATTTGTATGATCTATTATCCTATGGCTTTTCTTATTCCTCTATCAAGGTTCATTTATCATCCATTTCAGCATGTCTCCCCATGGATCCTCCTATTTTAATGCAGTCTTATGCAAAATTTTCTTCAAAGGGGTTTTGCATCAGAGGCCACCTAGAAAATTGGTGGTGCCTCCTTAACACTTGCTCCATTTGGACCAGCTAACCTGGCTGACTTGAGGTTCTTTAATGTAGAAAACAGTTTTGTTGATTGCTCTGACCTCTATAAGAAGGGTGTTTGAGTTGCAATCTCTGAAGAAGCTTGTATGTATACAAGTGAAAGCGCTTAACCAGTTTCTGTAATAAAACATTCATTTTAAGCAGTTTTGTGCCGTTTATATATCCTTGGTGGGATCGTGATATCACAGAATTGAGAGGAATTCCCAAGACACAGAGAAGTACTCGTGCACAGTGGTACTGTTGTTTTCGTTATTTTGGTTGCCACACTGTTCGCGATTGTGATTTTGTTATGTAATGTGATAGGAGTTTGATGCCTTTGTACTGCCCACAGTTGTGGATGTTCCCTTTGTTCTTGTACACTGACATGAGTATGCTTATTCTCCAGTCATCTGGGATCCACCTTCTCTCCACACTACTATTACTACCCTCTGGAGCCATTTCTCCCCTATCTCACACAGCATCTCTATCAGATCTGCTGTGACCTCATCTGAGCCTGCTGCTTTCCCTGACGTCATTTCCCTTAGTGCTGTTCTTACTTCTTTTAGGGTGGGCTCCTCTTTGTCACTCATCGTAGGCTGTTTCTGGGGCAGTACAGCTTCTGTGGGGTTTTCTTCATTTAGAAGCTGCTGGAAATACTCCTTCCATCTGCCTTTGATGTCCTGTGAACTGGTGAGCAGGTCGTTGCTGGCATCCCTTATGAAGGGTGTTTGACTATCTTCTTTACTTTCCTGTTTTTGCCTTGCAACCTGATATAGTTTCTTTGTGCCACTTACTGAGTCACTTTCCAGACGTTTGTAGAGTGCCTCTGATTCCCTATTCTTTGCTATTGCAACTTCTTTCTTAGCTTCTTTGTATTCCAGCCAGCAGTCCTTCCTAGCCTGGCCATTCTTTTATATCTCCCACTTCTTCTTGCACTCCTTCTTTCTTTTGATGACTTCCTAGACTTCTGTATTCCACCGCCACCTTTCCTTATGTACCTTATTTGCATACCTGGCTTGGACACATATCTTTTCTGTAGTCCTAACACATGCTATTTTAGGTGCTGCCATTCTTGTTCAACACCACCTATTTCCTCCTCGTCATGGGGTGCTAGTGCCCTGAGTAATTCCTTGAACTGTTGTACCTTCTCTCCAATCAACTTCTAGATCTTCAGCCTGGTCTTTGTTGACCTTAGAGCCTTTTCTGACCACTGTTTGCAGCTGATTATGGCAACTAGTGGTTTATGCTGTGGGCCGACTGTTTCACTGGGGGTGACTTTACAATCATGGATTCTACACCAATACCTTTTCTTTACTAGGAGGAAGTCTACCTGAGTTGCATGTTGGCTACTCTTGTATGTGATCTTGTAACTGTCTTTCTTTCTGAACCATGTGTTGACTACTATCAAACCATTTGCCAGACAGATGTCTAGAATCGCTTCTCCTTCTTTATTCCTGTTGCCCCACCCATGTGGACCCAGGCAGTCCTCATATCCTGTTCTGTCTGCCCCGATATGTGTATTCAAGTCACGCATTATCAAAACCAATTCATATTGTCCTGCTTTATCTAGTAGGTCCTGCAACTGCTGTCTAAATGCATTCTTTTCCTCACTATCACAACCCTGCTGTGGGGCATAGGCTGAGATTATGAATACTGCCCTATCATTACACTGCAGCCTGATTGCTAGGAGTCTGTCATTAATTCTGATGATATTCCTCACTGCCTTCTGATGCTACTCTCTCACCACAATTCCTAGACCATTTCTAGCCTGTCCCCCTCCTGAGTAGTAGAGTCTCGATCCCAAGCCAAGTGGCTTTGTTGCAGTGCCCTTCCAGCTCGTCTTTTGGATACATAAGATGTCTAGCCTCCTCCTGGCATCATGTCATCCACTTCCAAGCCGTGTCCTGTCAGTGAACCTACATTAAGCGCCGCGTCTCTCAGTTCAGTTTTAGTTGGTTGGTTGGTTTTATGTTTTTTTTCACTCAACAGAGATATCCCAGGTAAGATGGCCAATAGCTTATTGACCCAGGGCTGCTGTTTTTTTTTTTTTTATGGCAGGCACACACTTGCCACTAGGGGCACATATACTCCTCCCACCATTAGCAAGAGTCCCTGGTATAGGTTAGAGTATGCCAGGTCCTCAACCCACTTATCACGGGTAACTACCCATGTCCATTTTTGGCGACATTAGTCAGCATGACCGAGTCACCTAGAGCCATATTTTACACTGTTGAGTGGCTAGCCCTGCCATGACACACAGTCTGTGATCCATGTTCTCCTATCTGGAGGATACTGCGCACCACATTAGCTACCCAAAGCAGTTGGTCTGTACAACTCTCCCCCTATAGGTCACCATGTAGAGTATGTGCTGCTGTCCACAGCTCCATTCATTGGTGAGTTTGAGATGGAAACACTTGGCATGTTTTTTTGACTTGGGAGAAACCCCATGGAGACACAGGGAGAAAATGCAAACTCCAAACAGGCATTGGTTGGAGGTCAGGATCTAACCTTGTACCATGTGCATGGGAGGCAAAAACCTTAACCATTATGCCAACTGGCATATATATATATATATATATATATATATATATATATATATATATATAGGTAATTTTTTTTTGCAGATGGGGCAAGCCCCCCTGCACCCACACACCCCCTGCTAATTGTGTATACCAACTCCAAGATCACAGTATAGTGGGGAACGGGTAAATTCCCCAATCTTCTCAGTACTGCGGTCAGGGTCTAACATTGTACCTTGTGCATGTGAGGCGAAAACCTTAACCATTATGCCAACTGGCCTATATATATATATATATATATATATATATATATATATATATACACATACATACATTGAAACATCAAAGCACTGAATGGCAAGTGATTGACCACAACTGCTTGATCATAAGCTGATTGAATCTAACAAAAAAATATATTTTTTTTTGCAGGTGGGGCAAGCCCCCCTGCACCCATACACCCCCTGCTAATTGTGTATACCAACTCCAAGATCACACTATAGTGTGGAAAGGGTAAATTCCCCAATCCTCTCAGTACTACGATCTTGCACTCACTTAAAAAGCTGATATGTGCAAGGAGATGATTTTTCAGTCACACATAACTTTTCCTCTTCAATAACTTAAACATTTGACCAGAAGTATGTATGTATATATATATATATATATATATATATATATATATATATATATATATATATATATATATATATATATATGTATATATGTATCTATATATACACACACACAAATATGTGCATTTGTATATACAATTATATATATATATATATATATATATATATATATATATATATATAAACATATATATATATATATATATATATATATATATATATATATATATATATACACACACACATATATACAAATATACACACACATATATATATATATATATATATATATATATATATAGATAGATAGATAGATAGATATATAGATATAGATACAGATATAGATATGGTTCTACTTTAGAACATCGAGTTACCAGAACACTGAACATTAAATCAGCGAGACCATAACTTCGTAAAGCTAAAACACTGCAAATTCATAACATCAAGACTTAAATCATCTAGAAAGCAAGACTGTAACATTAAAAGCCCAAAACATCAAATTAACAGATGATGATGATGAAACATTCCACAACTGACTCCCGTGCCATTCAACTGAAACACCAACTTTGCAAGCGGTAATAATACACATCATTGCAAATGTGATAACTTCCTCCAAATTCCATACAGAATGAGAATATATAGTTGAAACAATTGTACTTGCATACTGCTTCCTTTCCTGAACTCCATATCACAGTGCAGTATAAGTGGTAAACAGTAACTTATCCCCAAAGAAAACACACAATAAAACAGTAAACAGTGACTTATTCCAAATATAATCTTAAAGTGCGGATCATAGTTTCAATAAACCTGAAAGGTCTTTCAGATAGCTAATGGTGTCATAACTTTCTTTACTGCATAACACTGCTTCAAATTGGGATTGATGTAGAAGAAGCTTTCTTTTTTTGGGGTGATGGTGGACACCTAGCTGTCATTTGGAGTCAAAGCTCTTCCACTCTGTCTTGCTCTCTAACCAACGTCACTAGCAGAAACTGACAAGTCTGTTGCCTGAGCCCCCAAAATACATTTGATTCTGTTATTCCACCCTTCAATGCTATTCTGTGACTGAGGTAGACACTGTGCATTTAATTGAGACATGTTCCAGAATTCTTTGGGGAATAATGTGGGAAGCATACAATAGGTTCATAGGTAGGTACTAGGCATTTATAAGCCTAGCCAGAATGTGTTGGCTTTTTCCACCCCCTTAGATTAGTTCCCTGTGCCTCTGTCCAGCAGAGCCTCTGAAGTGATCCCCGAGGTAAACTTTCTGTTTCCCATCCATTCATCAGGATTTCTTTTGAAGAGTGTTAGTGAGGAGCTCTACCTAATGGAAATTGGGATCTTGTTCCAAAGCATGGGAAGTCTCTGGGACAGGAATCTATCCCTCCAGCACGTCCTATTTATTGTTGTGGTGAGGTTTAGATCCCTAGAGCATGTGGCTCGCAGGGATAAGGTTTTCTTTAGTTGGAGCATGTCCATCAATTCTGGATTGGACATGGCCTTGTGTATCAGGCAGAGATCACCTTTGAGTAGGCGGTATGCAACCGAGTACAGCTGTAATTTCTTCAGTCGAGCTGCATAGGGCATCTGTTTGAGGCCAGTGATCCTCTTGGTGAGGTACTTCTGTGGTCTTTTCAGCTGTTGCAGGTGTCTTGTAAGGTACATCCCAAATGGGGCATTGTACTTTATGATGGGTCTGATGAGTGATGAGTAGAGGGGCACAATTACCTCTTTTGATCTGGATGCAAACCCTTTTGTGATTAGGTGGGCCATGTAGAAGGATTTTCTAACCACTTTGGCAATGTGATTATCAAAGGTGAGATTACTATCTACTTGGGTCCGCAGACCCTTTATTACATCTTCCGTATTTAGGGGACTACTACCTATGTGGTAGTTTGTGGGTACTTTGTTTTTTCCAAAGGGGATGACTATGCACTTTTTGGCATTTAGCTTGAGACCATGATTTTGACACCAGGTATCCATCTCAGTGAGACCCTTTTGGAGGATGTCTGTGTCAGCTGGAGAGTCAATTATAGCCCCTAGTTTGCAGTCGTCTGCAAACTTGGTCAGCCATAGTCCTCCTGTGCTTGTAGCATAGATCTTGTTATGAATTATCTTGTTTTCCCTAACAAGTACCATTCGCTGAAATATTTTAACAGACCCTTTCCTTCTAAAGGAAATGACTCTCGTAAAGCATTAAAAGCCGGTAACACATCATCTTCCACTAGAAATGCAAGAGCCACTAAACTTTTTACTGCAAGTTGGAACCATTGTGATGTGTTACATAATGCAGACAGACTCAGAGATTGCACCTTTCTCCATACATTCTAGCTAAAATGGAAGAAACAACCTTTTGGTATTATGCCACTAATGTTATTCCTCACACTTCTAATCGTGGCTACCTCAAAATCACAGAGTACATATTTGACATTTGTTGCAAAGTTATGTTCATTAAGTAAATGAAATATGCAGTGTTATATCATATTATAACTTCTTAAGGACTTCTGGTCATAAGACAATATACCAGTGATACAGTTTTCGTATAGCCATCGTATTTTACAAGGCCATGCAAGCTATACAGTTGTCGGCATATAATTCCCTTGTAAAAAAGTGCCGTCCATTAACCAAATTGTGACACAACTCAGGTCATATAAATTGTTAACAGTAGTCATTACTAATACTGCCAATCACAGGTAGTATTTACATAACAGTTCTCTATAAACACACCATCCTTTAGAGGGAATTGAGCCAAATCAACATTTTCTAGAGTTAGTTTGGGATTGTCATTTGTTCTACAGTGCTTTCTGTGAACTCTGCCAACCTGTTATAATAGAGCTTTATGGCTAGGTAGGTGTGGAATAAAATCTAATGATATGGATGTCATAACATCATCCACAATTAAACATGGGGTATCTGTGGATAACAGTGCTTTCTGCTTTAACTCAGTACACATCAAGTACCTTTCCACTTTGGAAGGGTTACGCATATGCATATGGGCAGTAGTTTTCCGTAACTTTTCCCCATCATGTAGTGAAATGGTAACCACACGACCTTTGCATTTTTCTGTATGCTTCTGTTTGCAACACCAATACCTTTTGCAGTTCATGGTACATTCTGATCATAAATGTACCCATCAACACCCAGACATCATACTCATCACTGAAATATGGCTTAAAACACATATCAGTGACAATTCCATAACCCCACCTGGTTATAATATTCTTAGGTCTGACCGGGTACACAAAAGAAGTGGTGTAATAGCCCTGTTTCAAAAAAAAGTAACTTTAAAGTTCAGCTCCTACACATAGAGACCCCAGACTTCAAAAATGTCAAAACCTTACTTACAAAACTCTCCCTAAATCAACACAAACATCTTAATTTAATTATCATGTGTATACCCCCAGGCGAGAACCTTTCAATCCTTGAATCCATACTCCACTGGGCCTCCACTCTCTACCCCAGGAAATCATCATACTAGGTGATGTAAGTGTCGACTGAAGCTATATACACTCTCTCACTCTCACCTGTCATATTAGTCTATACAATTTCACCCAACTCATCCAGTCCCCTACATGCATAGATAAAGCCACTAAAAGGGAATCCACATTAGACTTGATCCTCACCAATCAGCCCAATACTGCTCATCTGTGGTGCACACTGGCCAACACACTCAGTGACCACAACCCTACCGTCATCCTTAGACATAGGCAAAAAATCACCAACTCTCCCTCCCACTTACAAACCCACTCCCATAAAAACTTCCCCAAAGAGGACTTCCTGAGGGCCTTAAAATACTCTTACTGGTCTCCCATCAAAACCCTTCCACTAGATAGAGCAGCTGAATACTTCAACTCCACATTTCTAAACATCCTCAAATAACTTGCCCCCATAAAAACAATTAGGATGTACAGCAGCACCACCCCTGGCTCCAAAAAACCACAACAAGACCTACTCCAAAATAGGGACAAAGCCTGGAAAACCCGGGGCCATCATAGAACACCCGTAACTAGGCATGCCTTTATTGAACTTTGGAATAAGGCCAAAAAACAAGTAAAACTAGATAAACAAAACTACTACCTCTCCTTACAAAGGAAATATGATGCCAACCCTCAGAAATTCTAGGCAATAGTAAATAATATCCTCCAGCCCGGTAAATCCACTACACCACCCTCCAGTACACCTGGCACAGATTTCAGTATAACCTGCAGCTTTAACAACTACTTCACTTCCTCCATACTTAAACTCATATATGACTCTACCACCACCAAAATCTCCCATCCCCCTTTAACCCAACAAAACTGTATCCCCTTCTCACTCAAACCAGTACAAACATCCTATGTACAAAAATTACTAACTAAACTCAAACCCACCACTCTCACTGCCGACAACCTCCCCCACTGAATACCTCCATCCTCACATCCACAGTCATAGCCTATCCTATTTCATTACTAATTAATAGATCCATTACCAAAAACACTGTGTCGACCTTGTGGAAAACCTCTTTCATTATTCCCCTTCACAAAGGTGGCCCCTCTTCCGAACTATCTGTCACCCAATAGCAATTTTTTCACCCCTCTCAAAGATTCTAGAGAGATGCATACATCACCACATCCTCTCCCACCTCCTCTCCAATAACCTTCTCTCCCCAACCAACATGGCTTCCACCCATCCCACAGTACCTCCACTGCCCTACTCAGATTCACCAAAACTATAAACTCCTGTAGGAACCAAGGTAAACTAGTTTCCGCTACCTTCCTTGATTTATCCAAGGCATTTGACATGGTATCTCACAAAAAACTTCTAACCTGTCTCTCTGACCTTAACTTTGACACCTCCACTCTGCTGTGGTTCAAAAGCTACCTAGACAACCAGCACCAGTCTGTCAAACGGATCAATTCCCTATCCTCCCCACTCCCACTCACCCTAGACGTACCCCAAGGTTCTATCCACGGCCCACTTCTCTTTAATATCTTCACCAACCAACTCCACCTAGCTACCACAAAAGCCGACATAGTCCAGTACGCTGATGACACAACCCTCATATGCTCTGCACCCAACATCCAACTTCTTCAGCAAAAAGCCTAACTAGCCTTTACTGAAATTGAGAACTGGCTCAATAACTCGCAACTTATATTTAACCCCAAAAAAACCCAACTCATGCTGTTCCACCCAACCAAACCCACTGACCTCCCCTTTTCCATATTCTCCACCAACAACACCCAAATCACCCCAGTCTCTGAGGCATAACTGCTAGGAATTACCATTGACCAACAACTCAGATTTAACAAACACATATCAGTAACCATCTCTGAAGTCCACAAAAAACTAAGCTCCCTCTACAGATGCAAAAGGTACCTTATCTCAGACTCTCGTACTGCCATAGCTAGAACTCACCTTCTGTCTACACTGCTATATGCTTCTCCCTCACTAACAAGCCTAAATAAAACTGACTTAAATAAACTCTCTACCTGTTACAACAAAATTGCCAGATTTGCCGCTAATGCCAAGTCACGTTCCCACCATTGCCATGCCCTACAAACCCTACATTGGCTAGAATTCCCCAACCTACTAAAATATCACCAACTCAACTTAGCCCACCAAATGCTGTGCTACCCTGAAAAAAACCCTGACCTGAATGACCTCCTTAATTTCCACAATCCTAATAGACAACTACGCTCCAGCAACAAAGCCTTAATTGAAACCTTCCCTTGCAAAAACAACTCAGGGAATCTATTTTTGCCCATGAAATTGCCAAGACCTGGAACAACTTTCCTCCTGACCTTAGGCTTCTGAAATCTACATCCTCCTTTAAGACTCTCCTGAAGTCATATCTCTATTCCAACCATCTATACAACTGTAACAAACCGCCGTAAACCTACATATTACTACAGGGCAAACCTTTTAACAACTCAGATGCATGCTCTCTCAGGGTCGCTGTATGGGTCTATATTAGATACTCGAAGTTACTGAACTTCAAAAACGATATGGTCGACACCATATCATCGAAGTTCAGTAACACTGAATACCTAATAAAAAAATTAAAACAAGACAGGAAACACAAGTACTTACTGTAAGCAGGGGGGCAAGCCCCCCTGCACCCCCCACACCAACCGCTACTTAAATATACCAACTCTGAGATTGCACTACAGTGTAGGAAAGGGAAATCTTCCTTTTCTGCACTGTAGTGCATTAAAGTGCGATCTCGGAGTTGGTATATTTAAGTAGCGGGGATGTGTGGGGAGTGCAGGGGGGCTTGTTCCCTACTTTAACCCATCAGGGTACTTTTCCTTTCTTTTATTTATTTTTTTTAATTTAGAAGTTATGGATCTTTGATCATATGGTGTCAACCATATGGTATTCGAAGTTCCATAACTTTGATTTTGTAATATAGACCCCGCTATACAAATGTATTATATGCTGTTCAGATGGTACAACACTCATTTGACTGCATCTCAGTGTTCACTGTAAATATTGTAAATATTTGTATAGTCATCTGTTCATCCATCCATTAGTGTGAATGCTGCAAACTGCTATGTTTGTTCTGCATAAAAATGTAATCTTTCATCCAATAATAGAATACTCATTGCTATTAACTGAAATATCTTTATACTGTGACATCCACCTGTAAACTTTATATCTATGCTCTGACTTATTGTAAGCAATTTGTAACTTTTTATACTATGTTAATGTAATTTGCAACTTTTTATCTCATGTTAATGTAAATTGCATACTCTTTATTCTATTTGTGTTGGATCTTTTCTCCCCAGGACTCCGCTGAAAATGGATACTTGCTGTCCATTCAGACTATCATGGATAACAAATGTGAAATAAATAAAATAAATAAATAATACATCCTTACCCTTTTGAGAATTGGTGATAGGGTATAACTTTTCGAAAACTCTGGGACTTTGGAATGTATTCTCCACCATGTTTAAAGTACTATGACATCTGTCTTAAAGAGGCAACATCCTTTATGTAGCAGTTCCGGAGCACTGAAGACTATGTGATTCTTGATATTTTGACTTTCAGTCTTATAGTCTTGCTTTCTGGATGATTTAAGTCTCAATGTTATGAATTTGCAGTGTTTTAGCTTTAAGACATTATGGTCTCAGTGATTTAAGGTATGCTGTTATGTTAACTTGACGTTCTAAAGTAGAACTACATATATATATATATATATATATATATATATATATATATATATATAGTTATAGATATATATAGATGTACACACACACACACACACACACTTATATACAGTGAGAAACAGAGAGAGTAGCATAGTGGTGGATGGTCCCTTTAAATGTGTTTGCTCCGAAGAGTCATGTAGCATAGTGATGAATAGCCCCTTTAAATATAGCAACATAGAGAAACAGGTAAGTAGGTCAGAGTTAAAGAGGGTCAACTACACACAGGCATATGGTAAAGCTCAGTGACCTGATGAGGAACAGATCCATAACCTCTAGGTCTGAAGAGTGTTCAGAGAGAACTCAACATGGGGTTATTTTTACCCGAAGGGGGAAGGAATGAAATCTGGTGGGTATCCCTATGAAGGACATGGATACCCCTGTGAAGAAGGGTATCTAAACCTTTTAGAGGATGAGCTGGATATACCTTTGCGTGTTTTTAAGGAGAAAATATTCTGGTTTGTACTTGTCTGTGGCATTGCAAATGGAGTTGCTCTGTTGTTTTGAGGTCTTTGTAAATTATGTTAGTTTACTTAATCTGCAGTTGTGTATAAGGAAATATTGAATGTAAGGAAATAGTGCCTTTGACTTGCTCTATTAAAAGCCTTCAAAGCAGGCACCAGAAAATAGTATCTATTTTGACTGCAGACCGAACTGTTTGGTGTGAACTGAATTATGATCTTTTTGAACTTTATTAATCGTAAATTAACGAGTTTCAAACTGGAGCACTGGCTCCAGTTATTACTTTGTTTATTACAAACAGCATCATATTGTCTGGTGGTGGAGAATGTAGGAAAAGCTATAGTGTTTTATACCATATCTTTCCTAAAAGCTGCCTACTTTGCATGAGTTATATTACCCCAATTAAATCAGTCTGTAGAGTATCAAATTAGAGAATAAACCTATTCTGCATTAAAGAGCGTTTTAATTAGTCTGTGTGTAGCTGGCTTTGTAGATTGACAAACTGGTGTGCATAGCAACTTTAGCTACTGAGTTCTTTTTTGATACCTTTATTAAATCACAATTCATAGGTAAGCATACATCTATATAAAGAAAACAGAATATATTAACATGTTCCCAGTTACAAGCATTATACATCACATATATTCTTTTGTATAATTATCATCAATACATTACATGAATTGCTGAATTCCTGCCATCTGTCAAATCTTACTCCTTTTTCAAAACATTATTCTGTGTATTATTCCCACAATTTCCATTTTTTCTATCTAATCTGCTCCTACCTTTTTCTAAAGATCCCATTTCCAGTTAATTTCTCTCTGCTACTATATTCAGTACGTCTAGTACAGTTGGTTTACACTTTCATTTCCATTTTCAAGTAACTTTTTTTTGTTCACCACCAGAATTAAACTTAAGATGTGTAAGCAATTCAGATCCTCTGTTCCAGCTCAAAACATCATTTCCTTAGTTACACTCCTTTGCTCAACCAATATTCGTGACAGATTAGTGTGTAGGGATTTTTTAAAGTCTGCCAACTCATTATACTACCAAAACATATGTTCCTATTTACCCTTTTCTTCCCTGTAATACTTCAAGCATTTGCCATTTACTGAGAAATGATTCTTTGGGGTCAGCTTGGGGTATAAATATATCTCTGAAAATACTTCCAAGCAAAAGTCCTAAATCTTCTAGACTTTGTTCCATATTCTGGAGGCATATTATGTGTCCTCCCATTGTTTCCTTGTGAATTGCTTATCCAGTCTCTCTTCCCCATCTTTTCTAATTTCCTCTTATTGATTCCTGTAGATATCCATGCAATATTTTATATGCCCTACTAATTATTCATTTTTTAACAGCAGCTTCTGTTCTAAATTCATCTAAAAACTCTACCAGAGCAGGTCTTTCACTTAGGATTCCTCAGGGCCTTTCTCTTTGCCTATAATCTGATAACAATCCCTAATAGGGATGTTAGCCTCTTGCCTGCAGTCCAGATATCTTCTTGTCCTTTTCACATTGTATTACTTTCCCCTCTCCAGTTATTTGTTCACAATACATTGGTAGCTCTGCTAGTTTTCTCCAGTAAATTCCATCACCCTGTTGCCTATTCTTTCTAGCCCCTAATTGCAGTCATCCCTATTGGCAAAATCTCCTGTGGCCCAGGTAGAATCTTTTTTTATATTTTTATTTTTGTTTTTATTTGTTAATGTCTGCAGGATTGACCAAATGGCTCCTCTTCTTACACCCAGTTGGTCCATTTGTTCCTCCACTGAATTTAGAGCCATGCATCCCATGTGTTCACCAGTGACGGCAAGAGTCAGATGTTGAGTGTGAGCCATTGTACACATCCTGCAGATTTTTTTATTCCCAGGCCTTTGGCAGGCTTGTCAGCTGCACTGTAGCCGCCTTGGAAGATGTATGCACACTTCTGTGCATGTGCAACCTCCCATTCAAATGATGTACCACATGCAATGCAAGGCTCCCTTGGCTCTTAATGCTACTGCAACTGCCATGCATTGAGCCAAGCTGTTACACCTCCCCCCACCACCTTCCAGTGGGTGAACCAGTGTTGGCCACTCACTGCCATACTTTTCACCTGGTCTGCCCAGCTACCATGACACTAGTCAAAAGTACGTCATCTGGGGTGCAATCAAGGCTTTATCATTTTATGCCATAGGGTCAGGGAAGGCTCTGTTAAATTAAAAAAAAAAAACTTAGTGACATCAACTGTAGGCCTTAAGAGCTTTACCCCTGCACTTCAGGAGGGAAGTGCAGCCACTGAACAAGACTTAGCAGAGCTTCAGGAAAGAACTAATCAATACTTGGTCAATCCTCAAGAGAGACCCGATCAACAAACTGCTAAACCTCCAGCAGCAGATTTCCACCCTGATAAACCAGCTGTCCACCTAGGTCTATGGTAAAACATCAAAGGTTGAATTCCATCAACCTCTTTTCAGCAAGACAAAAACAGTGAATATTTGATTGAGCGAACGTCTCTTTCAGTGAAAATTAAAACAGTGAATAACGTAGTACATTGGCTTTAATTGTAGTTAACCAGTTAATATTATTTTCTGTTGCAGTTTTTGCTGAAAGAGATGTTTTCTTAAACAAACATTCACTGTTTTTGTCTCACTGAATAGAAGTTTGTGGAATTCAACTTTCAATGTTTTAATATAGACCCATTCACCTCATAGAAAGCTGATAGTTCTAGTACAATCCTGACAAAGCTTAGACCAGTGGCTGATTGAGGAGACATATCTACTTGCTTTTGAAAGATATGTAGCTAGAGATAACTGGCCTCAAAACTAATTGGCAAAGAATCTGTCACCACACTTAACTGGAGAGGCACTGAAAACAGACATGGATTTGGAAGAATCCAATGATCAAGACTACCAGAAACCAAAACAAGAGATTTTAGCAACGATGAGCATTTACGTGCAGTGCTGTCCTATAAGTTTCATACCTGGACGTTTTAATGGACAGATTTGTAAGATCATAAATGGCAGCTGTATTACATATTTTGAAACTGTGGCTAGAATCTCATGTAAATAATATAAGTAAAACTATGAGAATTTTGGCTTTAGGTAAATTTAAGAGGATAGTTTCTATTTATTTAAGAATGTGGGCATCCCAGAGTGACCCTAAATTTTCAGAGCAACTAGTTGTTGTAATACATTATTTGTTACTAAGTGAAGTTATAGCTATGTACTAAGTACTGGTAATAAGCCTTTACCTAATTATGCTTCTTTACCTGTAACAAAGTAAACATGTTGGTTGAACCAATGTGTTTTAAATCTTCTAGAAAAGGAGATATAGCCAGGTACTGTATGATTGAAAGTAATACTATGCCTGTAAAAACATCAGCAGTCTGTTAATCAAAGTGTAAAAAAAGAATACAGACCACAAAAGACGTTGTAGAAAAGCTTTATGTACTAACGCTTTTGTCTAGAAAAGACTGTAGAAGTCTTTTCTAGATGAAAGCGCTAGTACATAAAGCTTTTCTACGCCTTCATTTGTGGTCTGGATTCTTTTTTTATTTATTTTTTTTTTTCAGTGATTTTTGGTTTTATGAGCTTTGGTGTTAATCAAAGTGTGCCTGAGATTATTCCAGTGTAGTGTGATAATGCTAAATGATTTAACTTTTAAAAGTGTAGAATTGTACTAACACCAAACTTATGGAATGTACCATCGTAGAAAGGAAAGAGTAAATAGGATTGCTGGATTCAAGATGCATCATTACACTAATTAAAACAACATATTTGCAAACTTAAAATAACTACTAAGTAGGGCAATGTGGTGGTACGTGTATATAGAGACAAGAGGGAAAACCTTGTCACACAAGTTAAAATGCAGACTCTTTTGGGTAAAGTTTTACATCCCTCATTGGCCAGTACTTCCCCCGTTTGAAGAAACTATGCAAGTTATGAGGGAAAGGTTCAGAGAGATATACTGCCTGATGTATATACCCCATCAAAGAGAAATAAATGCAGGGCTGAAAAACACAGTAGCAGCTAAGATCTTGCTGTGGGTGGAAGGGTTAGATAAACTGACTACTGAATTCTGTCATAGCATGTAGTGTGTGTTTACCAGGACTACAGCAGTTAAAATGAAAAAAGAAGTTAGTAAAGAGACTGACAGGGAAAGACCCCTAGTTAAGACTATATTAAGGGGAACAGGTACAGGAATGGAGAGATGGGTCTCATACTGCAGGAAAGAAACATGAAAAACCTGCACAGGACCCTAAACTTGTCCTATTGTACTAGTGTAAGAGCCAGACAGAAACAGAAGCAAGGCTCTAAGGGAGAAGCAGGTAAAACTACCCCTTTTGCTAAGAAAGGGAACTTGTCAGGGCCACGGTGGGAGGAAAATTATTTTCATGTGTTTCCTTTATAGCAGGTGGCTTAGATGAAGGGGAGAAGCATGTGCCTCTGTTTATAATCTAAGAGGCCACTGTCTCCACTTCACATCAAAATATGAACTTCTGAGACCTACAGATAAGTTACGTCATTTTCAACGTAGCTCTGTGAGAAGGCAATACCCTAAACAGAGCTAGAGACAACACAGACGGCATTGATATGGAACTAAAAGAACAGACAAACACACTAAATGTCCCTACCTAGAGCTAAAAATGACACGGAGACCTAGGGGTAAACAAGAAGGGGGAATAAGTGCTGTAGTTTTTAGACTTTTAGAAATATTGACATGTTTTTAGACTTTAGAAATATTGAAATGTTTACACACTGACATTTTAGGTAGTCATTTACTAATGGACAAGACAAAGGCTATAGCTTTTGCTAGATTTTAGTGGCGAGGTAGTACGAAAGACATAAAAAAACTTTATTGCAGCCTTCCCTGAATGTCAAAGGACAGCACTCAGCCCAGGATTTAAAAATCATCTGATACATTTGTCCATTTTAGAGGTCCCTTTTGAATGCCAACTTTGTGGGTCCACTTCTGAAATCAAATAATGTCCATCAATATACCATGCTAACTACTGATTATGTAGCAACATTCCCTGATTCAATACTGTGAAAATTAAATGCAAACTCTGCAGACCAGGGATCTCAACTCAAATTACCATGGGTATTGTATGAAGACCAGCATACTCAGATGAGAGGTGCACTTTCCAAAAATAAAAAAAGAATGGTAATTAGTGCAACTTGTAGTGCACCAACTTCTCTCATCCAGAATTATCCTGGTTTCAACAATGCATGATGCCTGAAAACCACTAAGCTGAATCCCTACCACAGAGGAAACAATATGTATGAAAAGAAAACACAGTAGGAAGTAAAACTTCATAGGTTGGTACTAGGCTATCAGCCCTAGGGCCTATACAAGCCTAGCCATAACAATTCCCTGGCTATTTCCTCCCACACTATTTACTTCCCTGGACCCTTGTCTAGAAGGGCAACTGACGTGATCCCCGCGGTGAATTTCCTTTCTCCCATCCAATCGTCAAGGTTCCTTTTGAAGAGGGCCAAAGAGGCACTCTGCTTGACATGTATGGGCAATCTATTCAGAGTCTGGTGAGTCTCTGGGTCAGGAACCTATCCCTCCAGCATGTTTTGTTTATTGTGATGACAAGGTTTAGATCCCTGGAGCGTGTGGCTCTGAGGGATTGGGATTTCTTTAAGTGTAGCATGTCCAACAGCTCTGGTTTTGACATGGCCTTGTATGTTAAGCAGAGATCGCCTCTGAGTAGACGATATGTGACAGAGTATAGCTGGAGTTGTTTAAGGCGGTCAGCGTAGGGCATCTGCTTTAGGCCTGTGATGCTTTTAGTGAGGTATTTCTGCAGTCTTTCCAGTTGTTGCAGATGTCTTGAGAGGTACATACCAAATGGGGTGTTGTATTCTATAATGGGTCTAATGAAGGATGAGTACAGTGGGACAATGACCTCCTTTTTTCTGGATGAAAAGCCCTTAGTGATGAGGTGTGCCACATAGAAGGACTTCCTGACTCTTGTGGCAATGTGGTTATTGAAGGTGAGACCACTGTCCACCTCTGTCCCTAAGTCTGTTATCACACTTTCGGTGTTTAGTGTACTGCCACATATATGGTAATTCATGGGTACATGTTTTTTCCCAAAGGGGATAACTATACATTTCTTGGCATTGAGCTTGAGCCCATGGTTCTGGCACCAAGCATCTGTTTCTGTAAGGCCCTTTTGAAAAGTATTCACATCATTTGGGGATTCAGTAATGGCTCCCAGTTTGCAGTCATCTGCGAACTTTGTTAGCCAGAGTCCCTTAGTGTTGGCCTGTACTTCAAAGAAGTAGATGCCAAACAAGAGCGGTCCTAGGACTGAACCCTGAGGTACTCCACTTGTCTGGAGCTGGATTTGGAGTCGACTACTTTTACAGTGTGGGTTCTGTCAGTAAGCCAGTTAGCAACCCATTGGGTGACGTAGGGACTAATGCCCAGCTTAGAAAGTTTATCTATGATTCCAGAGTGGGGGATGGTGTCAAAGGCCTTGGCAAGGTCTAGATAGGCTGTGTGGACCACCTTACCCTATTCCATGGCTCTGGAGACTGATTCAAAGAAGTCAGTCAGGTTCAGGAGACAAGATCGGCCCTTCACGAACCCAAACTGGGTGGGATCCAGCGTTTGAAGGTTGCCAATGTCTTTGTTTATAAGTTCCATGATAATACGCTCCATGGCCTTGCAGATAAGGCTCGTCAGACTGATGGGACGGTAGTTTCCAGGATCCAAGGTGGATCCCCCCTTGTGGAGTGGGATAACTGTAGCTCTGTGCCACTCAGTGGGCACGAGCCCTGAGGTGAGGCTATGATTAAACATGACACTTAGGTGAGGTGCCAGTTCATATTGTAGTTCATGTAGTACACAGCCCAGGATGTCATCTGGTCCCATGGATGCTGTATTCCTAGCTTTGGAGAGTGCGTTTTTTTACCTGTGTGGCCATTATTACCGGAATTTGGCAATCTTCCGGTATTGAGATGGGCCATTTAGGGGGTGAGAGGGGGGTGAAGTTGGCACTGAATCAATCTGCCAGGATATTGGCAATATCCTTGAGATCAGTGTATTAATGCCATTCTGTTTTAGCTCAGAGCAGATCTGAGCATTGCCATTTAGATTCTTGACATAGTTATAGAATGCCTTGTGGTTGCCTTTGGAATCTTTGGCAATTTTATTTTCTTAACTAGCTTTGGAGGATTTTATGAGGGATCTCAGTTTCTTACTAAGGCTGGTAAGGGAGTATTTTGCATCCTGGGATTTTCCTCTTTTCTGCAACTGTTTCTTCCTTTTGTTGTAAAGTTTGTTTATGGCAGTGGACCACCAGATTGGCTTCCTTTTTTTGGATGAGAGCATCTTGGTTCTATTTGGGATGGCACGATTCATGCATGAGTGGATGTGCTCGTACAGTGCCTTAGTGTAGGATTCAGCAGTTGAACTTTCAGTTCCTGTCTGCATGGGTGTCATGAAGTTTGTCATTTCTGACTTGAGTAGCATGAAGTTGGCTTTGGAGAAGTTTTTATGGAGGTTTCCTTACTAGGGGGTGGGGGTGGGATGTGGATGTTAAGGGTGATTAGTCCCATTTAAAGGTGTGATACGAAATTTAAAGGTGTGATAGGAAATTTCTGCATATACAGGACAGGTTAAGAACTGGGTGGCAAAAGTGAGAGAACATATGGAGAGGTTGCAACAGAGAACATATAACAGAAATGTTCATCTGAGAAAGTTCAAAGTAGGGGACAAGGCACTTGTATTAATTCTCACTGCTGAAACAAGTTCCTTATGAAGTGGCAAGACCCTTTTCATAGGTTCATAGGAGGTTACCGAGCGGCCTAGAGCCCTTATAAGCCTAACCATGTTAATCCTGAGTTGCCTCAATTGTCCTTTGTTAGATGGACATAATTCACAGAGCCAGTCTATGATAAACACTGACTACCCCTGTGCATGAGGGACATAGGTGCCACCCCCCGGGATGAATTTGCAGTCTCCCATCCGTTTGTCCAGGTTACACTTAAAAGGCTAATTGAGGAGCTCTGTTTCATGTGAATTGGAAGTTTATTGCAGAGTACTGGCAATCTCTGGCTGATATCTCTGTCTCTCCAGCATGTTCTATTAATGTCAGAGGCTAGGTTAAGATCCCTAGAGTGAGTGACTGTTGTGCCATTTGACTTGCAGATGTGCAGCATATCCTTCAGGGCAGGGTCAGAGACTGCCATGTAGGCCAAGCACAAGTTGCCTCTTAGCAGCCTATATGACACAGAGTACAGTGACAAGGCTTTCAGTCTATCCACATAAGTCATGGTTTGGAGGCCCTGTATTTTCTGGGCGAGAAACCTCTGTGGTCTCTCCAGCTGCTGCAGGTGTCTGGTGAGGTACATGCAGAAGGGAGCATTGTACTCTATTAATGGTCTGATGAGGGTCGAGTACAGTGGCATTATAACATCCTTAGACTTGGATGTGATGCCTTTACTTATGAGATGTGCAACCTAGAGGGTTTTCCTTACCACTGTGGAAACTTGGTGGTCAAAGTTCAGATTGCTATTGACCTGCATTCACAGATGTTGTACCACTGGTTTGAACTTAAGGGGTGCTGTCAATATTGTAATTAGCAGAAAATTCTGCTTTGTCAAAGGGGAAAATAATGCACTTTTTTGTGTTTAGTTTTAGACCATGGCTTTGGCACCAGTCATTTGTCTATGTTAGCCCCTCCTGTAATATGTTAACATTGTTGAGGGACTCAATGATTGCACCCAATTTGCAATCATCAGCTAATTTGGTAAGCCAAAGGTTGTCTACTTCAGCCTGGACTTCCGAGAAATAGATTCCAAACAGTAAAGGGCCCAGCACAGATCCTTGTGGTATGCCACTGGTGATGGGTCTACTGGTAGAGGTGGAGTCACCAGCTTTGGCAGCATGTGTTCCATCGGTGATGTAAGGGTTAATCCCCAGCTGGGAAAGTTTCTCAATGATACCTGAGTGGGGAATTGTGTCAAAAGCCTTGGCTAGGTTGCGATAGGCAGCATGCACTGTCTTACCTTCATTCAGGGCTTTGGTGACTTTCCCGAAGAAGTCTGTTAGGTTCAATAAGCGTGAACTACCCTTAACAAAGTCACACTGGGTTGGGTCTAGAGTTTGAACATCACATATATTCTTGTTGATAAGGTCCATGATGATTCCCTCCATGGCCTTGCAGATGGGGTTGTTTAGACTTATGGGTCTATAGTTTGCAGGGTCGGTTGATGGCCCCCTTTTGTGCAAGGGAATTACTGTTGCTTCCACTCTGCTGGAACCAATCCATTTCTCAGGCTATGGTTGAAGAGAAGGTCAAATGGGTCCACTAGGTCCTGTTTTAGACTGCTGCTTAATAAGCAACCTGGGATGTTATCTGGTCCCACTGAGGCCCTGTTTTTTGCCTTGGAAAGTGCAGATATGACCTGATGTCTAGAGATACTAGGCAGAGGACTGGTGTCAGGTATGCTTTGGGGTATGGCTGGTGAGGACAGGAGGGTAAAGTTTGCACCAAATCTGTCAGCTAGCAGGTTGGCAACTTCCTGTGGTATAGTATGAGTGGTACCATCTACTACCAGTTCGGCACATAGCTGGGCATTCCCTTTTTGATTTTGGACATAATTAAAGAATGCCTTATGATTATCCTCAGCTAAGGATGCTATTTTAGCTTTCTAATTAGCTTTAGAGGACTTTACAAGATGTCTGATTTGCTTGTTTAAGGTGTGGAGTGAATTCTTCCTCTACTGAGTCAGTTCTCTCTTGTTCTTAGCCATCAGTTTCTTCCTTTTGTTATATAACCTTTTTACACTTGACGTCCACCAGGGTGGCTTGTTTTTTGGGAGGACCTGTTTTTAATCTGGTCAGGTACAGCTGAGTCTATACTGTTGCTTAATTGTTTATACTGGGCATTTGTGTACACCTCTGCATAGGAGTCATTGTTGTTTGTAACTATCGGGGCTATAAAACTTTTTATACCATTGCTTAGTAGGCTGTAGTTTGCTTTGGAAAAGTTTTTCAGTTTTTTGCTCCCATGGTGATGACAGGTTTAATAGTTACTTTAAATGAGACTGATTTGTGGTCCGACCTTAACAGGGAGAACATCACACAGGGGGGGAGTGCATTGACCTCCTATGTTGGTGATTACTGTGTCTAAGACATTTGAACCTCTTGTGAGGTAGCAGACTATCTCTTCCCGAGCATTTGTATTTACAAAGTCCAGGAACCTCTGGGCGATCATGTTTATGATCATGTATGTCATCCAGTTGATGGAAGGATAGATGAAATCTCCCATGACTAAGGTGTTGGATTGTATGATGAGTGAATCCAGTAAGTCCAGGTAGTCAGTGTGCTTTTCTTGGTTCATGGTGGGGGACCTACAGCTAGCAATGATGTGGTAGGCCACTTTGCTTATAGTTAATTGGACATGGAGTAGTTCGAGTGAATGGTGCTGCTTGACCAGTCTTGAGGTGTACTTGGCTGTAATGAAGATGGATACACCTCCACGTTTGGTTCTTTCATGCTCATTTTGAGGTTTGAATGTGTGGAAGGCATTGTAGCCTTGCATGGTCGGGGTCCTCTCAGTGCCCTTGAGCCATGTCTCAGTGACTGCACAGACATCAGCATCCATGGTGAGGAGTGCTTCCAGGGAGTGCAGTTTCATGTTTAGACTCCTAGCATTAACCAGCAGAACCTTGAGTTTGTCTCGAGTGAATTTTTGTTAGGTTGGAAATTTTGTTGTTTTGACATTGCCTAAAAAAATGCACTAGGGGAAAGGCAAGTGCCTTTATCAGTATCTGAAAGCCTAGAGGAGACAGGTGCAGGCCATCACTGCCAAAGCAGCATGGCCTGTCAACCATGTCTTCCCAGGCTGACAGATACTGGATCCCTCTGGACTGACACCACAAGCTAAGCCGCTTGTTGAAGTCAGTCTTTTTTTGTTTATATTGTGGCATCATCCTGGGTGAAGGTAGAATACTGCTTAGTGCTAGGATCGTACCTGCCTGGAACACATAATCTGAGAGTTTGGTCATGTCTCTTCATATAGTCCAGAGAGGTACATCTCAAGAAATTCACCCCAACATGGACTATGACAGAGTCAAAACGGTACTTGTTGTTGAGTGAATTGAGGGCATGTATGATTTGATGGATCCTGGCACCTGACAGGCAGCTGAACATGACCTTCTCCTTGTCCAGCATGGTGAGGGGGACATCTGTGTGTCTTGCTAGGGAGTCCCCTATGATCAAGACATTAGGTTTTGAGGTGTTTTGACTTAGGGGCTTCTTTGCTGAGACACTGGTATATGTGTTATTATGTGTAATGGTTTCTATTTGCATAGCAGTGTGTGCAAGTGGTATATGTTTGGTAGTTTTCTGATCTTTTGGTAGGCTTCAAGTGATTACCTCCACATATGTGGGTCTATGTGTCATGACCTCATTTTGTGTGAGAGGTGAAGTGTGTGTGCACTGACAACCCATTTGATGTTCGGTTTGTCATTACATGAGAGAATTGATTCCAATTTCATAGTGTAATTACATTTCTCACATAGGGTATTTGTTTGTCCTAGGAGTAAGTGGTTGTTAGTATGCATGAGGCAATTACTACATTACCTCAGGATGCCCGCATCAATCAGGCTGGCTGGTGAAATGACAGGAAATTGCCTGTACATTATAGCAGATTTTTACTGTATGTACTATTAGAGAAGGAAGTGGGCTAGTCTTACCAGTTTTTGTGCTAGGACTAACAAAGTTGCTTGTCTTATTGAACGTTATAGATGTTAAGTGTGGAAATGCTACACAGTGCACCAAAAGTGCAGTAGGGAAGCTTGGGAGGGTTCCGCTGACAGATGCCTCAGGAAAAATTGAGTTTCAAGGTGTTTGCATCTATATAGGGCACCGCTAACCCCTGTTGCACAGTTTGCTGCAACACACAAACACAAGGCTTAAATACAGGCAAAATTAAAACACTTTTATGTGATGTACCAGTGAAAAAGCATACAGTGAACCTTCCTCCAGCAATCCCCAGCTCAGACAAATCTGAATCCACAGTTGCCTAGCACAAGGATGCAGTGAAGCCCTTCTTGATGTAAGATGGCTGGTTTAGTGGTCAAGTGTTTCAATAACAGGCTAGATTTAGCAGGTTTAATCTAGTCTATGCTATCTAGGTATCAGTGCAGTGCAAATCAAGCACAGAGAAGTGCAAACAATACTTAGAGCCCTTTTGTGTGTTTCCCAGCTCAGATAGACCAAGTAAACATCTACTGGCACTAGATGAGTAATCCCAGTCCTCCTAATGTAAAAGCACAGTAAAGGAGTGTCCGGAGAGAAATGCTACCACAAACAAACTTAAAGAGGATGAAATGCTGCCACAAACAAAAAGATATTTATACAGCAGTGTACTTTAAACAGCTTATAAAAGTGTGATTATTCAATAAAAGTATTTTGTTTTGCATAAATGACCCAATTTATTTATTTATTTAACATTTGTTTAATGGGAAAGTCTGACTTGGAACAAAGCCAGTGTTCAGCGGAGAAACGTTCCAGATGCATGCCTTTGAAACATGGGAGGAAACCGGAGCACCTGGAGGAAACCCACACAATTGCAGAGAGGACATACAGACTCCACACAGAAGGCACTCCAGCTGATCATCAAATCGGAGAACCTCTTGCTGTGAGGCGACAGCGCTACTGCTGTGCCACTGCAGTAGAAGCCAGTAAGTTGTACAGAATTTATAGAGCTCCTAAAATACAAGATAAGCTGATTAATAAGCTGTCCAGCCAATAAAACTACATTCAGAAACTTCATGTTTCCCCTACCTAAACAGCGCAAGCTACCTCCCAGTGCACTAGATGAAAATCCACTGACCTATTTTGATGTAAAAACAATTGTTTGCTAGAGTGTAAATATACACTACCTTATCCAACAGCTAACTAGATAATGAAGTCAGATGAAGTAGAACAGACAATGGGATGCAAAATGTACTTTTTCAATATAAGCACAAGGAAAGACAAATAATGCAGGATATAAAGAGCAGTGTAAAAAGGGAGGAGCTTATCAAACTCAGTTTACAGTAGGGGTGGGCAGCTTAAAATCGCCAGGTTTAAAAACAGATCAAAAAAGGGAAAGGGGAGTGGGAAACACAGCTGGGAATCACCAGCAGTGCTTTAGTTTATGCAGGCTTCATATCTTTTCAAAGACAAAGGCCCAGAATTTCACTGAGTATTTAAGCATCACTCAAGAGGTAATTTAAACAATGAAAGCAAAACGTGAAATGCTCAGCTTAGATGGTGTCCATCTTTCACATAGAACAAAAATACTAGGCTAAGCAGATTGCTAAAAAAAACAGAAAACAAAATGGAGCAGGTATCAGAAAGCAGCCCTGTCAGTCACAAACAAAAAATATAGGTTTCCTCACCCAGCAGGGAGTCACCAGCAGTGCCAGAGAATGTGTATGAAATGCATTATAAATAATGAGGAAATTTCCCTTTCTGGAAGATCTAAGGTTCCCTAGAGTTCCTTAGAGTTCAGGCACCTAATAAAAACCATACTGTGAATATCCCACCTAATAACAGGTGGTAGAAATGCTTTCTTTAAAAAACTTTCCAAAGTATAAATCCACTAATGAAAGTAGGGAAGTGCAAGCTAGTTCAAGTTGAATCTTCTTTATTCAAAACACACAAACAAGCAATCCAAACTGTAGTTGAAAAAAACAGAATAAAATGTAGAAATATTTATATACACACTCATGAATATTTATATACACACTCATGAGTGCAAGTCCAAAATACTTCAGTTGAGAGATAAAAGTTTTCCAGTCATGTCATGGACTGCTGGTCCTACAGTCGGGATCAGAACATTAGGAATAGTGAAGGGAAAGCTCTAAGGTGTATAAGCAACATTAACATCAGTATTTAAACAAAATAAATCCAGTCAGATGCATAAATAGTTAGCCCTTAATACAATCCTTTATTGAACAGTAATGAGTGATTTCGCCCAAAGGGATTCAATAGATCTAATTTCATATAGTAATGTTTCAAATTTATACTTTACTCTAGTTCATAAAAAAACAATAGAAAACAGTAGATATTATGTAGTCCAATCTCGCCTACATTCTTACCCGTGGGTTCAGAGCTGAATGTTGGTTCCGACTCGGCCATACTTTTTAGCTCAAAGTCTTTCTATTGGCTGGGTAAGATGGTATCCCATGCTGCACTGCTCTCTATCCCCAGATCTCATTTGCCGCTCATGTAGCTCTGACATGGTCTTGCTCTTGGCTGTGGCTAAGTACCATGTTCTTCTTATATCAGAGAAGTTTTTTGCAAAAAAAGCTATTTTAATAGCTATTGTGTGTGTTCTTGACTGTATTGTGGAAAAGTTTGTTTTCTTTTATAGTGTATTCTGTGGTATCCCACTAGCTGTTTCCAATGGGCTAGGCCCGCTTTAGTTAGAGGACCTAGTCTGTTCCCTTGCTTTCCATGTGTGCTAAATCCTTCCCTTGGACTAAAACAATTTAAATTAGAGGAATTAGTCCTCCCCTCTTGTATTTGTGTCTAAGGATCATTTGAGTTAGAGGTCTTTGTGGTGTTCTGTTTGTTGTTTGGCTTGTTCCCGTGCTTGTGGCTGTTTGACCGTTGGTCTATTTTGAGTTAGTTACTTGCTGTTTGTGGTAACTATGTCCAAAGATACTAAGGAGCATAAGCCCTCGGGCTTCAAGAAGTGCTCCAAGTGCAGTTATAAGATGTCCATCACTGATGGACACTCTGTGTGTACTGTCTGGCGATTCATCTCAGGAATCGTCTTCAGGAAAGGAAGAACAAATTGATTTTGAAGGGACTTCTGAAACCCTCCTTTGAGGAGGGTCTGGAGAAGTGCTTCCAGCTCTAAAGCGATCCCTCTTCCATCAGTATCCTCGGAGCCGCCGGAGAAAATAGCAAAATCTTCATCGACATCCTCTGCTCCATTGTCCTCGGGGCCGCAGGAAGTGTCAGTGGTTATGGAACGTGTTTTGGCTCCAATTTTCTTGAAGCCTGTTCAGAGCCGGTCACCTAGCATTAGGCCGGTATCTCCTCCTTGCAGGTCTCCTTCAGAGAGGAGGTCTCGATCTCCTTCCCTATCCTCCAAATCTTCTAGGACCTTATCGGATGTGGATGTCGATAGAGTGGTGCAGAAACTTCTTCAGTCTCCGGTACTGGCTAAATTGTTCTCGGCTCTGATCCAGTCGGCTCCGGAGCTCAACCTCAACCTACAAAGATACTTCCTCCTCCGAGCACATCTCAGCTTTCTGAGCTGGAGTGCTCGGCTCTGTGTGATGTCCCTAGGTTGGTTCCGGTGCCATCCACGGGGTTCAGGACTCAGGATTCATTGGTCAGACCTCTCGGCTCCTAGTCTCCCTCTCAGTGCTTTCGGCACAGGGAAGCCTGACTCCTATCTCGGCTTCGGAGGCTGGTCATTCTTCAGATCCGGGAGGACCAGCCTTGAGGCTGGCCAGATCATCAGTGGCATCATACGGGTCGGTCACTCTGTCCCCTACAACACCGGTGCAGGTCTCTGATTGCCATCTGTCTCTGGACAGCGGAGCCCCAAGGCCTCAGGGTAACCCCATGAGTGGTCCCCATATTTCTGAGGGCCCCTCAGAGTTTTTGCCTGAGGAGCCACCCAGAAAGAAAATATGCAAGAGGAAGCACATAGATTCCCAGGATGAGTTTCTCATGTCAGACACCGGGTCCCCTAAGTCATCCTCTGAGGATGTTTCTTTCCCTGACATCCTAGAGATTTTGAAGCAAAGAGGTGACTGGCCATCCAAAGCCCCCTCTGAAGAGGAGTTGGTTTTCCTGAAGGCCTTTGGTGCTCAGCCCTCTGCCTCCTGGGTATCTCCACCCTTCGAGCTTCTGGATTTGGTTTGTCGAAGGGTGTGGGAAACCCCTGACTCTGTGGAACCAGTTCCCAGGAGACCCAATAAATTTTTGTCTGCCCCACCTGACAAGAAAGTTCTATCCAAGGGAGTCCCTGTGGATGCCATGGTGGTGGCAGCTGCCACCCAGAAGGAATTAGCTGAGACTTCTTCTACCGTCCATCCCCCTAACAAGGAGTCTAGGGTTATGGACCGGTATGGGAAACGTACATTTTCTTCAGTGACCTTTACCTTGTGGTCACTGAATTACTTATCACACTTTACATGGCTCCAGAGAGATCTCCTAAAGGAGCTTGGAGATACTCTCGCGGGTAACATTTCTGAGGCGGTGGCCCAGAAGGTCAATGCTCAGATGTCTACCCTCAATTCTATTGCAAACTCCTCCATGAGGCTGATCTTCTACGCAGCCGAGGGAGCGAGTAGGGCAGCAAGTTCAGGAGTTGCTCTTAGAAGGCAGGCCTGGATGCGCCTTTTTCATTTCGCGGAGGCCTTCAAGTCTTCATTCACCAATGCCCCGTTTGATGGTTCCTCTTTGTTCAGAACCAAGGTGAAAGACACTCTCACTAGGTGCGAGCAAGAGGGAAAAACTCTGCCGTAGGAGTCCATTTTTCCCTTTCCTCTAGGCCTTATCCCAAGGCCCAGAGGGGTGGAAAAATGTGGTTCAAGAAATCACAGAGGTTTTTTTCCTGGTGCACAAGGTGAGGCCCCCTCCAGAGGCAGGGGAGGGGGTGGTTATTCAGGAAGAAGCCACCCTAGGGGCAGAGAAGGCCCTTGCAACTTGGGAGACCGTGATTCCTTTCGTGGTTCTCCCTACCGCTGCTCCTGATGGGAGGCCCGACTGTTCATTTCTGGAGCCAGTCGGGGGTTGAATCTCATTATACCTGGAGGCCTGACAAGATGTCACCCAGTACCAATAGGTTATACGAATAATTTCCGGAGGATATGTCATTCCCTTCTTGTCAAATCCCCCTCCAATCAAAGAAATCCCGGATGTTCCACCCAGTCAAAGGGATTACACAGCTTCAGAAGTTTCAAAGCTGCTAGAAAAAGGAGCCATCCAACATGTCCCCTCAGACCAGATCGGATTAGGGACTTACTCCAGATTCTTTTTGGTGCCGAAAAGGACAGGGGACCTGAGACCCATTTTGGATCTCAGCTGATTGAACACCCATTGCAAAAGTCCAAGTTCCGAATGGTCACGTTGCAGTCTATTCTCCCATTGTTGGGAAAAGAAGTGTGGATGTGCGTCATCGACCACAATGATGCTTACTACCACATAAAGATGGACAGGGCATCCAGAAGTCACCTACACTTCTGGCTGGGAGCCAGTCACTTTCAGTTTCGAGCCCTGTCCGTTGGTCTCACCACAGCCCCCAGGGTGTTTACCAAATGCATGGCAGTGGTGACTGCTCACTTGAGACGTCAGGGATTCCAAGTGTTTCCCTACCTGGACGACTGGCTCCTTACTGCCACCACCAGGCATCTACTAGTTCAGACCAGAGACACTACTATCAACCTATGTCAACAGTTGGGCATCACCTTGAATTGGGAAGAATCTGCCTTGTTGCCCTCGCAGCGTGTCACTTTTATAGGCGCCGAATTAGACACCGTCCTCATGCTGGCGTTTCTACCACAGGAAAGAATCAGAGTCCTACTACAACAGGTTTACTCCTTGCTCCCTCTGAGAAGAGTGAAGGCAAGATGTGTCCTCCAGTTGTTGGGGACAATGGCTGCTATGATTATGTTAGTCCCTTTGGCAAAGTTACATATGAGGCTCCTTCTGTGGCTACTCTTCACCCAGTGGTCTCTTCAACATCTTCCACTTTCTCACCCTGTTCTACTCACAGACAGGTGCAAACAGGATCTCAGTTGGTGGCTTCACACCGACAACCTCAATGCGGAAAAGCCCTTTGTTCCTTCACCCCCAGTTGCAACGGTGACCATGGATGCCTCCCAGATGGGGTGGGGGGGCATTATCTAGGCAGGACAGTCCAAGGCATGTGGCAAGAGCACGAAATGCATCTGCATATCAGTGTCCTGGAGATGAGAGCAGTGCTACTAGTGTTGCAAGCACTTCAGAGTTTTCTTCCTCTCAGGACTATTGCAATCCACACAGACAATATGTCAGTGGTGTATGGTATCTGAACAAACAGGGAGGAACCAAGTCATATCCCCTTTGCAGAGAGGCCATGCGAGCGTGGCAGTGGGCAGTGTCTTCCCAACATTTTTTGGTAGCAACGCACATTCCGGGGAAGTCCAATTTGATTGCAGACAGGCTAAGCAGAGCTATTCTCATGCCTCTTGAGTGGTCCCTGAACTGTCAAGTTGCGGATCAGATCTTCCGCAGGTGGGGTCAGCCTTGCTGCGACCTTTTTGCCAGCCCCCTCAATGCCAAATGCAGCAGCTACTTCACCCTTATCCCCCCTCAGGGGGAGTCACTCAGGGACACTCTAGTCCATGATTGGCCCTCCGGTCTACTATATGCTTTCCCTCCGGTTCCCTTGCTGTCAAAGGTTATTCAGAAAACGCAATCCTTGGGAAGCAAAATGATTCTGATCGCCCCACATTGGCCTCGTCAAATTTGTTTCCCCTTTCTCCATCTCCATCCCATGGACGCTCCTTGGATTCTGGACCCACAACCAGACTTACTGACTCACATTTCAGGGCAGCTCCATCCTTCTCTTCGGACCCTCCAGTTGACAGCCTGGCTACTCCACTTCCTTCATTAGTTAGGCTTCACCAATTTTCGCCGAAGGTGGTTCATATTCTATCTTCCTCTTATAAGCCTTCGACCAGGAAAATTTATTACAGCAAATGGAAGAGGTTTTCAATCTGGGCACATGCCAAAAAGATTGACCCTTACACAGCTCCAATTTTATTTGTTTTGGAGTTCCTGTCTATGCTTTTTAACCAGGGTTCAGTGGCCGCAACCATTAAAGTCCATTTGGCAGCGATTTCTACCTTTCAATGTCGCAGACGAACCTAGCCTAATGGCACATAGACTGTGTAAGGCTTTCCTGAAGGGCGCTTTGTTGCTTTGTCCTTCGGTCTCGGAACCCGTTATGCCTTGGGACTTAAACTTTGTTCTACAGGGTCTTACTTCACCCCCCTTTGAGCCTGCAGCCACTTGTGATTTAAAATTCTTAACTTGGAAGGCTGTCTTTTTGGTAGCCATCACATCAGCCAGACGCATTTCGGAGCTTCAAGCTTTATCAATCAAACCCTCTTATTTGATTTTTCATAAGGACAGGGTTTCTCTCAGACCAAACCCCTCCTTTCTTCCCAAAGTAGCGTCAGTTAGAAACCTTAACCAATGTATTGAATTGCCAGTGTTTTTTCCTCAGTTCTCAAACAAGGCAGAATTCAAATTTCATCAGCTGGATGTGCACAGACAGTTACGTTTTTATTTGCACAGAATGAAAGACCTCAGAAAATCTGATCAGTTGTTTGTTTCATTTTCAGAAAACAGAATTGGGTCTCCTGTTTCCAAAGTCACATTGTCCAGGTGAATCTCCAGTTGTATTTCTTTCATTTATACTTCAGGGGGAAGAGATTTACCATTCTGGGTAACGGCTCACTCTACCTGGTTTGTATCTACATCTACAGCTTTTCAGGCCAGATTGTCTATGGATGATATTTGTGCTGCGGCTACTTGAGCATCTCCTCACACCTTTGTTACTCATTACAAGTTAGATGTGGTATCTAGGGGCAGGTCTTCCTTTGGTTCCACAGTGCTCAGGAGTATTTTCCACTGAGCCTCCCAGGATTTAGGTGCTGGGGATGCTGTCCCATGGGTAAGAATGTAGGCGAGATTGGACTACATAACATCAAGAAGTTATGTACTCACCATAACGTTCGATGTATGTAGTCCATCTCACGTCACATTCTTACTTACCCCCCCTTCCCCCGTCCTGGAGGATCCAGAGGTTAGGCCTGGTTTCAGAGTTCCCTTCATTCTTGGTTTGTTTTTCCTTTCCTTAGGTGTTGTTATGCATGGAGAATGAGTGCTGGTGCTCGCAGCAAACTAGATCTGGGCATAGAAAGCAGTGCAGCATGGGATACCATCTTAGCCCAGCCAATAGAAAGACTTGAGCTAAAAAGTATGGCCGAGTCGGAGCAGACATTCAGCTCCGAACTCCCGGGTAAGAATGTGAGGCGAGATGGACTACATACATCGAATGTTATGGTGAGTACATGACTTCTTTTTAAGCTCTTATCTATATTTGAAAACAGGCTACATAACCCAAAAGGCATGCTCTGAAGACAAACTATATAAGCCAGCCAGGATACTGTGAAGAAAGGGACACTTCGGTTATCTCCCTTTATTGTGAGTAACTCTTGCAGCTATACTTTTGGATGTGTAACAAACTGCAGCAATACCATATCTCATTTGCTTTTTAACTTGCTAATATGTAAAAGGACTTTTATCTTGGATAATAAATGTATACGTCTTTTGAAAAAGTGTGCTACATCTCCACAGCCAGTAGCAAAATTATAACTTGTAAGATAAATTAATATTCTTATAGGTAATAGAAAAAAAAAACATGTAGTAAAGACTTCTGTAATTCATTCACAAAAATCACAGTGTATTATTTAACTTTATAACAGGTGCCCTGATCTTATTTTCACACAATGCTAAATGGATAAATGATTTTGAAACGCAAGTAATCTCTGGATTACTGCATTCCTTTCCATGCTATGTGTTGCAAGGAAAATTCCACTACTTTTCTATTCATCATCTTACACTTACTATTTCAAATTATACAACAGAAAGCAGCTTGTATTCAAAAATGTGCACACGGATAGCAGTATTCAGTGTGCCCATGACCAATAGTGCACTGCTCACTGAGAGACGTCCATCTGCAAAGGAAAACCAAAGAAGCAGGAATTGTTGTAACTTTAGATACTAAAATTAAAGGTTATAGCTGGCATATTCTCCATGCCACTAAGCAGAAAAAGTTATTCATACAATAACATTAAAAAATAAATTCTACCCTACCATATACTGCAGTTCTGCTGTACACAAGAAAATAATTTATAAAATTAAAAAAAAACACTCAGAAAAGAAACACTCATTGGAGATCATGAATGAGCAAGTGTCCTATGTAAACAGTTGGATGCACACACAGTCATGAAATACCTTAAAAATGGCCGTAAATTAATTGCATTCATATACTGTGTAAACGCTGGCACATACACGACCAGTGCATACACAGTACATTACAAAGTTATCCCTTAGATATAAGAAGAGACAGAAATTTTCCTTCATACAATAGCATTATTTTAAAAAGGAAGAAAAAGATTTTTATAATAATGTCTCTGTATAGTATTAATAACCTGCATGCAGATGTGGGTAATGCAAGCTTACCCATAGCTGGCTTGGTCTGAACCCTCAGGCTTCATGATTGTTGTTTATTCCACACCAGCCATGGGTAAACCCTCCATTATCCACATCTGAATAAGGGAGGATGAGGAAGGAGAAAGGGTAGTAAGGAAAGGAATGGGGATTAGGGAAGAAAATAGGCTACTGACAACAACATATAAAAACAGAGAAGACAGACAGGTGTGGGATGTCATATAGTAGGTTGGGTATCTAAAGGAAAGAGAAGATATACAAACAGAGGATGGACAAATGGTGTTTGGGAGGAGTTGTAGCAATTCACAAAGGGTGGATTTTATACAAGAGAAAGGGTGTACAGATAATATTCTGGTCCAACATATTAATCTAGCTAATATGGTATCCTGTGTATAGTCAGTAAACAGTGTTACATCAAGGTAGTGCATGATTTACATATTTTAAATATTGTAATGAACTGACTACTCTGTGTAATAGTAATGTGTAATATATTCAATGTAGTGAAGCATTATTTAAAAAAAATGATGTACTGTATAGTGCTGTATAATTCAGACAGTATACTTTACACTTTTATAGAAACAAGAAATATCTGAGATGAGAAAAGGGCGAGTCAGCAATATTTAACTGTCATCAGCAATTATCTAACATACATACCAGTTTCGGATTATCTGATTAAATAGGTTGAAGTAAAAAGAGAGGTGGTCTACATAAGGATGAGGTGGCTGCTTGACACAATATAGATAGCGTCAAAACAATGAAATTGAAGTAGCTCTGATTTGTATGTGTTTAATTCTTTTTTTACAAAGAAAACTCCCAGGTACAACGTCTGGAACCAATTTTAATGAAGCACTTTTCATCCAACTAGTTAGTTGGACTTCTTCAGATACTTTACAAAACTCCCTCCTAATTTTAAATACCTCACTATGTAAATCACATGACCTCAATTAAAAAGACCTCTTAAAGGGCCAATTCACCACATTGTATACAATGAACAATACTTCTCTTTAAAAACTTATATATATATATATATATATATATATATATATATATATATATATATATATGCCCATATAAATATGTACTTATATTTACATTCCAAAATAAATGAATAAACAGCAATTTACCACTTTAAATAAACAAGGTCAACACCTGTATCCAAATGCAACACACTTAGGGACATTTTTAATAAGACCTAAATACGATATACCATATTCATGAAAAGTATAAGTAAATTGTAAGAAATTGGATGTACTGTTAAAGTACTCTACAAAACCTTTCGCTGTATTCTCATTACCCTCTATCAACATAAAAATATCATCAAGAAATCTTATATAAAATTTGATAATTTTACTCATTTTCTGATTGCCCATAACATATGTATGTTCCCAATGGGACATTACTAAGTTGGCATAGCTAGAGCCACATGGCAAGCCCATCACCACCCCCTTAGTTTGAAGGTAATAGGTTTTATTAAACACTATATAGTTATTAGATAGAATGATATCCAATAACTCTTCCACTAGGGAGATCTCTGTCATTGGGGCCTTTTGAGTGTTTATTCTTGCACTGACCCACTCAATCACCTTATCATGGGGAATACAAGTAAAAAGATCCCTAACATCCACTGTAAGGAAATTATACTCCATTTTAAACTCCAAGTTGTTAAGTTTGTCAAGTAATGACCAGAAATCCTTAGAAATCATTTCCTCCATAAGTACAATTTTTTTTAAAATGGTATCTACAAACTTAGCATGCATATGTGGGTGAGTGTCTCCCATCCACTATCGGTCTAAGTGGTGGGTTCTGGATATCCTTATAAAGTTTGGGCACCCCAAACATAAACAAGGTCATAGGTGACAAGATTTGCAAATAATTGTAAATATGCACATCAATTTTACCCTCTCTATATAAATCATTGATGTAAATTTTTATTTGCTGATTAGCTACATTAAATTCATGTACAGATGCTTCTGAATATGCATCCGAATTCAGAATCTGTTGGATTCAACCATCGTAGTCATCTAAATCCATAAACACCAGACCCCCTCCCTTATCAGGTTTAGTCACTCTTACCCTGGCTGAACATAAGGAATTAAGTAAGTCCCTTTCATCCTTACTTAAATTATAATGCTGTTTCTTGTCCGAATTGTATAACATTCTAAAATCAAGTTCACAAATCTTTTCAAAAATATGTAAAAAATTATGCAGTGGAATATTAAAACAGCTAGAGGTCCTGAACTGGTTAGACACAGTAATTTGAGATCCCAACATTTGATGCAAATGTAACTTTCTCACAAAAATTTTAAATCACACATTGATCTAGAAATATCCATTCTGGCTGTAGGAACGAAGGTCAGACCTTTCGCCAACATGTCTGCCAAGTCAGTAGAGACCTCAAATGAAGAATAATTATAAATAGAAAAATCATCTTGACTATATTTAACAATAACCAGGTCTCTTTCAGTTGGTAGTACAGTGGTTACCTCCTGTTGTTGCTCCTCTTCTGACCGTTCCGATACTGCTGTGATTTCCCCCTCAAAAAACCCTGCCTGGACTGTTGCTGATTATTACCTCTATTGCCATTTGGTTCACCATTATGATTACTTGGTTTCTAATGGGGTCGCTTCTTCTTACGAATCCTGCCCATTAGGGTTAACATTACCGTTAGTTAATGGTGTAGCTGAAACTGCATTTTCATGCTCAAATAGAGACGCATGGATGTCTAACTCATCATCGTTGGAACATAGCTCCTGATTGGTGGGTTCCACTCTAGGAGCCCAAGACTGGGAGGGTGGAGGGCATGGGTAGGCGGTGCCATTACGATATTGAAGACGATCCCTTTCAAGTTTTTTAATTTTTACTGATTTCATTCTACCCGTATGCTGATCAATACTTTGAAATATGCGATTATAATCATATTTATATCTTTCAAAGTCAGCATGTGATTTTATTTGTTCGTCCAATGACGAAATATGTACCATAAGTTCTTCTGCCATGATGTTATAATGGTTACAAATGACACCAAGTAATTGTATCCCTTGTTGGTTAAACATTTTCACCAAATCCAAATGGAATTGGGAATCTGGTATTAATTGCCATGATCTCAAGCTCTTAGGTACCATTTCCGATCTTATACATTCTTGAAAATACTCTATTTCAAGATAAAGTTTTTTATACTTGAGCATATTCTGATCAAAGGCATTCAATAAATCTGACAACAAAGTTACTTCCCTGGCTGAGCTTCCTAACTCTTGTTCACTTCTAAAAGAATTCAAAGTGATAATTTTAATCATGCGTATGTTATGACACTTTTGTTGGATTCTAAATATATAAGGGACATTATTTGTAAAAATTGAAACTTGCTGGCAGATGATATGGATCTGTTCAGTAAATTAGGAGACATCCCTAAATTTGTATTTCATAACGGGCCAAATTTCAAAAGCCTATTGGAAAGAAGGAAGGGTGAACATGTTATGAATGCAGGTATGATGCAATGTGGCAGTTGTCCATACTGCAGACATATGGAAGTAGGTGCTAGTACAAATGATAAAAATTTAAAAAATAGTCAACAAAATGAAGTATAATTGTAATTCAAAACAAGTGGTCTATGTAGCCAAATGTCAATCATGTCCATCGTTTTATATTGGCAAAACGGACCGCCATTTAAGGAACAGGGTGTACAAACACTTGTATAGTATTGGTAGACATAAGGTGGACAATGCCTTGGCTAAACATGTTACTCACTTTCCTGAACATAAATTTAAGTTCAGAGTGATAGATCAAGTTCTTAATAACCCTAGAGGAGGCCCATGTTCGTTATGGTTAGAAAGATTGGAGCTTCTTTGGCAGCTACGGCTTAATGCCCATTTCTGCCCTGGGCTTAATCCTAAATGTTTAATAACATGTTTATTGAAATTAAAAAGTTTAGACAGATAATTTATAGTATAAATAGTAACAGAAAACACCACGATAAAGCAAAGGTGCCTGCACAGTTCCAATAAAAATGTCATAAATTGTAAATGTAAACGAATACTGTGCAGGACTCACCCAGGCAGTTTTTTAGTTCCAAGCACAAACTATACTGCAAAAGTCAAGTAAACGAGTACTGTGCAAGACTCACCCAAGCAGTTTTTGAGTTCCAAGCACAAACTATGCTGCAAAAGTCTATTCAGACCAACATTCCAACAGAAACAGTTTCCTTTCCAAAAAAAGGCAAGGTTGCTTTTAAAACATAAGCATAAACTATGCTGCAAATGTCTATTCAGACCAATATTCCAACGACATCAATTTCTTTTACAAGAAAACAAAGTTGTAGAAAAGTATATAAAAAACTGCTTTTTATTATAACAAGGAGGTGAGCGCTTTCGCTTTACAGCTTCTTCAGACCATGATAAAACTGAGAAAGACTTCACTTTTATATACACACTCATAAATAATTAATCAAACAATTAAACAATTAATTCTGTTAGTAAAATCAGTTTGTGAAAACTAAGCCATTCACAGAGACTGCAATAGATTCTGTGACTTCAATAAAATGTTTACATTCATATAAAATCATATAACAGAACTGATATATGAAATTAGTATAAAATTTACACAAACATATATAAAAAATGAAATGTATCTCATATGAAATATAATCTTCCATTTAATATTTGAATTTTCTACTTTTTAACTTGGGCTTTAAAGGAATCTTGTCATTCAATCCTGGGGGGATGTGTGCTTGCAATCTAATTATCCAGTCTGCCTCTAACTGTTCAGTGCAATTCCTTATATCTCCCCCTCTCCTACTAGGTGTATTAATTTCTAAAATCATAAACTTAAAACTATGTTTGGTCCCTTCCTTTAAGACATGCTTGGACAGGGCATTCACTTCTGATTTTATTTTAATTTGGTACACATGCTCCCTGATTCTGTTCCTCAACTGCCTATCTGTTTTTCCCTACATAAAAAGATAATTTATAGTAGTAATAGTGTTGTAGCAAAATGTTGCTTTTTATTTTTAGGTCTTATTAAAAAATGTCCCTAAGTGTGTTGCATTTGGATATAGGTGTTTATCTTGTTTGTTTAAAGTGGTAAATTGCTGTTTATTCATTTATTTTAGAATGTAAATATAAGTACATATTAGTGTGTGTGTGTGTGTGTGTGTGTGTGTGTGTGTGTGTGTGTGTGTATATATATATATATATATATATATATATATATATATATATATATATATATATATACATAAATTCAATGTTGGCCCTTTAAGAGGTCTTTTTGATTTAGGTCATGTAATTTACATAGTGAGCTATTTAAAATTAGGAGGGTGTTTTTTAATGTATCTGAAGAAGTCCAATTAATTAGCTGGATGAAAAGCACGTCAATAAAATTGGTTCCAGATGTTGTACCTGGGAGTTTTCTTTATTTAACAGTTTGGCTTGGTTTGACTTTTTCGCTTTAATTCTTTATTCCCAAACACTTTTATTGAATTATCAGTTGTGATATAGGCAAATTTACATTCATATATAAGTATTCAAACTACATTAACATGACAAACATTATACTTCACATATATTGCTATATATCATATTCCCTAAGCAAGATTAGATACATTGTTCAATTCCTGCCTTTTTTAAACAAGACATCTTTATTAAACCATCACTTACTGAATAGGCAATTATACATGTATATAAATGAAAACAAACCACACTGACACAATCCCACTTGCAAACATTTTACATCACAAGTCATACTGATATACCCACAGTTGCAAACATTATACATCAATTAAAATCTACCAAGTCTTTTTCAATCAAACATTAGATAGCTCATTTAAGCCCGCTGCCTTTTAAACCTTTTTCCTTCTTTCTATGTATTGTTCCCACAATTCCCATGTTTTCTTATGTACTTTGGTCGTACCCTTTCTCAAAGATCTCAGTTCCATTTCTTTTATCTGTGTTACTATTTTCACTACTTCTAGTATAGTTGGTTTAGAGTTTGATTTCCATTTAATAGTAATTGCCTTTTAGGCAGCCACCATCGTTAGACACAGCAAAGCCTTACCATGTCTAGGCAATTTTGATTCTGTATCATAGCTCCAAAAAATAATCTGCCTCATCTGCCCACCAAGCATCTCCGACAGTGCATCCCACAGGGAATCCTTAAAATCCACCAACTCACCGCACTCTCAGAAAATATGTTCCCAATTACTTCTTTCTTCCCCGTCACACCTCCAACATTTGCTGTCTGCCAGAGGAAAAATTCTCTGGAGTCTACTTGGGGTATAAAAATATCTATGTAAACTTTTCCAGGCAAAAATCCTAAATCTTCTAGATTTTGTTACATATTTGGGAGACATACATATATACTACCATTGTTTCTTTGTGAATTGCTTATCCAATCTCTCTTTCCAGTCCTTTCTAACCTCCTCTGATTGATTCTTATAGTTATCATGCAATATTTATATGCTGTACTAATTATTCCTTTTTAATGGCAGCTTCTTTTCTAGATTTTATTAAAAGCTGTACCAGTGCTGGTCTTTCATTTAGGACCCCCCCCCCCATTTCTTTCTCTATCCCTATACTCTGATATCAATCCCTGATAGGGAAGACAATCTCTAACCTACAGTCCAAATAAATTATTGGCCTCTTCCCATTCTATCATATTTCCCTCTTTAGTTATTTGCTCACAATACCTTGTTTCCTTTGACAGTTTTCTCCAATAAATTCCAACCCCATCTGAATGTGTTTAATCCTTGTTGTTTTCAAGTATTTTGTGGTAGGGAGTTACGTGTTACAGATGCAAGCTTCAAAAGGTTCTTTCACCTGTTGATTTTGTGAGATGTGGTCTTGGCAAGTTGATTATATTGTAATAATAATAATAATAATTGTCCATAAATCTTTTTTGTTTTCTCCAGTGATCTCTACTCAGAGACCTACTGTTATGGTAAATATTTCACACTACTGAACTTTTTTTCCTGACCTGTGACTGAAATGTTATTTTAGTGTTTCTTATGCAACAAATGTTGGTTTAATTTCTCCAAGTCTTTTGGGTTTCTAATACCATGATGGGAATGGACTTCATTCCTAGGATGATAAGAAGTTACTAGTCTATTGGCCCTGAGGCCCTTACAAGCCTAGCCAAGAATTTAGCCCATGTTCCGACAAGTCAGCACCTGATGCCCCTGTCCAGCAGGGACACAGGTGGAATCCCAGGAGTGTATTTTCTATTCCCCATCCAGTTATCCAGGTTGCGCTTAAAAAGGGTTAATGAGGTACTTTGCTTGTCGTGTAGAGGGAGTCTGTTGCACAGAAGGGGGAGTCTCTGGGCACAAATCTGTCCTGCCAACAAGTCCTATTCATGCCACAGACCAGGTTAAGTTCGCACGTGTGGGTTACTTGAGTGGTGCTAAACTTGCAAATGTGCAGCAGTCCCATTAAGGCGGAGTCTGAGATTGCTTTGTATGCCAAACAGAGGTGAACTCTGAGGAGTCTGTGTGAGACAAAGTAGAGGGATGGGGCATTTAGCCTATCTGTGTAGGGTAGATGTTTGAGACCCCTGATTCTCCTGGTGAGGAACCTCTGTAGTCTCTCCAGCTGCTGCATGTGCTTTGTGAGGTATAACTAAAGATCATGAAATTATTATTGTTTCATTCTTTGATGTTAGACAAAAGTGCTCTTAGCAGCACTCGCAGTGTGCCCAGAAATGACTCCTCCTGAAATTCATTCAAAGTTGCATGTACTGGTTGTTGTTGTTGTGTCTTTCGGCATTTCCTGGTTAGGGGTCGCCACAGCAGAACTCCGGTCCGCTAATGATTGGTAGTTGATTTTTACGTGCCAAGTTACCAGCCCTGATGCACAACCTTCAATGAAGGTACGCCCATTCACACATGTCTCCACGCAGAAGACGCTCTAGCTGAGAATTGAACCGGACAGCTTCTTACTGTGAGGCGACAATGTACTGGTAACATATCTAAATACAACTGTAAATTCTTTTTATGAGACCCATTACTCCTGCTACTATTGAACAGTTTGGGTATCTTTCTTCCACATTGGTTTCATTTATGCCTGCAAATCCTGGTATTTTATGACTTTGTGTCTCTGTATACGTTACACACTAATCACTGGATGTAAAAATTTCAGTGATCAATGCTACTTTTGTCTTATTTTCATGGACTAGTATATCTGTTTTTTTTTGCATTTTTTTTCTGAACTGTTAGTAATGGGTGATCCAATGTGATACATACTTCATAATTCACTATAATGATTTGTGGCTTATGTTTCTAATGCTTCTCAGCTACTTCAGTATTGCAATGTTTGCACAATCCCCAATGCAACAGTCTTGCCACATTATTATGCCTTTCTGTACTTTCAGTATACATGCCCTCTGCCTTTAGTGTATCATACCCAGAAACAAGATGTGCTACTATTTCCAGTTCTGTTTTACAGAACCTGAATTTGTCTGTTTCTCCTGCATGTTCAATGGCTGTTGTAAACCCAACATGTACGTAGTGTACTATCATGTGCCACTAATATGAACCTTTCATCTTTTGCTTTAAATTCATTTCTCCTTAACCATTCCTGCATCAGATTCTGATCAACATGAAGTTGTTCCAGGAGATGTCTGTACTTGCAACTACAGTTATGCCTTTTCCACATTTCCTGCCTTCTCATCTGATCCTTCTCCGTATATTATTTCTTTTGTTTTTGGCACATTCAATCGCTGCCTGATTTTTGTATACTTCTGGTTTGATTTCCATTCCCACTTGACACTGATATGCTTCTGTTAAACTAAGCAGGGAAGTCATCTTAGATTTGTTCTTTTCATGTCTCAAAACTTTCACTGTGTTTGGATCTGGTGAGGTCAGCAAATATGCATGCAGTCCTACGACTGCAGATCTATACACGTAATCAGTTTTGAGGAGACCCAGTAATATATAATCTCGGTATGCACTCATTTTTGTATATCACTTGATGAGCATGAAACTTTTTCCTCGTTTTCATGTCCAACTGATTCAGTACCTTTTGGGGCCAGTCAGTCACTCCAAAACTGTAAGTTAGAACAGAAAGAGAAATCTTCTAAAATATTCCTTACTGAGTTTTGTTTGCATTTGTTCACATTTTATTGTCAATCCTTCATCAGTTCCCAAATATTCATACACTCACATTCCTGTCCCAGACTGATATTTTCTTGGTGCTGCAGATTTCCTGCTTTAAAGGTTGCTTTTGCACATTTATCTAGACCAGATCACATTCTTATATCATTTGAGAAAGTTTTGACCACTTCCAGTTGTGCTTTCAGCTCCTCATCTGATGAACTATACAGTTTTAAATTATCCATAAAAAAGATGAGAAGTCTTTACACTTTGTTGTTGTCTGGGAACAAAATTGTAATTGTGACCTAATCTGTTAAGTAGACAGCTTAATGGGTTATGGACAAGACAAAAGGGCAGAGGTGACAAAGTGTCGCCCTGGAACATCCCCTTTTGAATTTTTAACCTTGGTATAATAATTTATCCTTTATCATGGCTAAGCTGCATAGTGGTTTGCCACTGTTTCATGGTCACTGTAATCTAATCGGTCACTGTAGGGTGTATATTATAAATGTGTAAACACTCCTTTATCCATGAATGTGGGTTCCTGTCAATTTTTTTTTGTAATCTGTCCATGCCATACTTAGATTCTTCCCTTTTTCCAATTCTCCATTGTGACTTTATTTAACAACAAATGATCTTTTGTTCCATATGACTTTATTTGCTTGCCATTTTGTTCTACTGCCATGAATGAGTTTTCTTCTAATTGACTATTAACTCTGTCAGCATCAGTTCCAGTATATAGTTTATACATTGTTGAAAGGCAAGTTAATGGTCTATAGTTTTTAGGATAACTTGCAGGTTCACTCTTAAGGAGGAATATAATTTTTCCTGTTGTTAACCAGGTTGGTGCCTGTTCAGGGTGCTCATATAAGCAGTTCTCACTCAGGACTAAATGTTCCTGTAAAGATGTTAATACTTTTAGGCAGAAGTTAGGTACTGCATCTGGGCCTTGGGTTTTCCATTTAGGAGCTTTTCTTAATTTTGTTTGAAATTTTCTGGCTGTTACTTCATCCCATTTCGTATTCTGTACATTTGAACTTCTTACTATTTCTTTTATTTCTTCTGTCCTTTCACCATCTTTGTTATATTTCACAGGATCTTCATAGGTAATTTCAAAATGTGTCTACTTCTTCTATTTTTAGTGGTGTTTCTCTATTCCTTTTGCTTTGTTTCCCAATTCTCTATAAAACTTTTTAGGTCATCAATGAATTGCTTATTTTGTACTTTTTCTTTATATTTATCTGTAAATCTTCTTACTTTTTTTCTGCCTGTGTTGATATCTTTAGCTTATTATTTGCAATAGTGTATGATATATCCTGGTCTGTTCTAATGCTGTGTGTTGCTTTTATCACACCTGTCTTTCTAAGTATGTTTGTTGATCTGTTCCCTCTTCTATAGTCTTCTAACAGTAACACTTCTTGTCTTAATTGCTGAATAGTTTTCTCTATTCGATAATTCCAAGATGGCATTTGATTTATTCCCTTCCTTTCCCTTATTGCCATGTATTTTTGTGGTAAGACTTTAAATGTTATTAATTTAGCTGCACATAATATCTTCTATTTACTTCTGTTATATCATATGAATTTCTGTTAATAGTCTTGATTACTGTGTTCAACTGTTTTATCAACCGTCTAACATTTTGGGTCTTAATTGACTTTCTGTAATCTATTTCTTTCATCAATCTTAATATGTCTAACCATCTCTGTTAAATCAAGCAACTATTCACACAGATCTTTATCTTCAAAGATGAGGGCATATTATTTATTCTCCATTTCCCTCAGGCATTGTACAGAAAGTTCTAGAACACCTTCCTGTGACATATTATCTTCAGCTGCATCCTACATTATTCACTGCTCTTTCATATGGGAACTCACTGGCCTATCACTCCAAATCATTGACTGCGTCAGAGTTGCCACTGTCTCCTGCTCCTTCCCTTACTGTGTAACTCCAACTGAACTCTTGTACTGGTTTCCTACTGAAGGATCCAGAGTATCTTCATGTGGCAACTAATCAGATGCTTTCTGTTCCACCTGTTTCTCCTTAATTTGTGGACTCATCGTTCCATCATGCTGTGATATGATGTTACCAGAGTTGGAGATTCTACACTAAAATCTTTCACTTTGCAGGTAATCCCTAACTTCAGTTTCCATTTCTTATTACTGTCTGCATCTGTTATCTCATGTAACACAAACTTCCTGCTACCAAAGGGTCACTTCCTGGCAGTTGTCACATCGGCTCTCTTTTCCAAGACGCATATTTTTTGTCATGACTGACCTTTCCTGACCTTCTGCACAGTAGTATCTCTCTGCATTCTAACTCCATATGTTGCCCCCATAGGTGTCTTGGAATTTACTTTGAAGCAGTTTATCAGTCTGTTGCATTTTGTTCTAGGTTTTTGGGATCTATATTATATCTTCGAACTTTCAGTTCGACAAACGGCATTTCATCAGAAATGCCGTTCATCGAACTCCCCTCCTGGGAGGTTGTGCCCACCACCCCCCCCATTAATTATATATACTGACTCCAAGATCGCATTACAGTGGGGAAAGGAAAAATTTCCCCACCTCTACCTTAATGTGATGTCAGAACGAACAGTTCGATGAACAGCATGTTCGACAAAATGTAATTTAAAATGCTGTTCAATAGACTGTTCATCTGATGATATAATAGGGACCTGGTTTCTTTTTTTTCCTCAAATATTTTTTTATTTGCAATTAAAATAACATTTACATAATATTTTTAAATATCATATTAAACAACTATATACAATATTTACAATAGCCTGACTTTCAGTTATATACACTGTATGTTATTAAATATAGAATTAACAGATCAGTTATCAGAAATACAATACTGATTATTGCAGAGTGTCCAACAAAGATATAACTTTCTTCTAAGGATTATTTACCAATGGCCTGGAATAGATTTGTAGTGCTTTGATTTTTATTTCCATCTATGCAATTGCCTTCAGTAAAGTATAGAATTCTTCCAAGGTCGGGGGTGTATTTGAATTCCACCTTCTGGTTACGCATTTCCTAGATATAGGAAGCATTGTCCATAACAAGTACATATTTGTCTTATTCAGGTAGGGACCTTCATTTACATTTAGTATAATCAATGCTTTAGTTAAGGTAAAGGATTCATAGTTTCATAGTTTCATAGTAGTGTACTAGGCTATCTGCCCTGGGGCATTTACAAGCCTAGCCAACAATGATGTGGCTTACGCCACCCCGTATTATATAGTTGCACCTCTCTAGTAGTGACACATGTGGGACCCCATTATTTAGTAAACTATACCTCTGTCTAGTAGTGACACTGAGGTGACTCCCGGGGTAAACTTACGATCTCCCATCCATGCATCGAGATTTTTCTTGAACAGTGCCAATGAAGGGCTCTGTCTCACATGAACTGGGATTTTGTTCCAGAGTACGGGTAACCTCTGTGTTATGAATCTATCCCTCCAGCATGTTTTATTCATATTTGTGCAGAGGTTGAAATCTTTAGCTCGCGTGGTTCTGGTGGATCTGGATTTTTTGAGATGGAGCATGTCCATCAGTTCTTGGTTGGACATGGCCCTATATGTTAGGCACAAATCACCTCTGAGCAGGCGGTATGCTACTGAATAGAACTGGAGTTTTCTTTAATCTAGCTGGATAAGGCACATGTTTGAGACCCATGATCCTCTTGGTGAGGTACTTCTGGGGTCTTTCCAGTTGTTGCATGTGCCAGGTGAGATACATCCCAAATGGAGCATTATATTCAATCGTGGGCCTGACAAGTGAGGAATATAGAGGTACAATGACCTCCTTTGATCTGGATGAGAATCCCTTCATGATGAGATGGGCAAGGTAGAATGTCTTTCTGACCACTTTGGCAACATGGTTGTCAAAGGAGAGGTCACTATCGACTTGAGTCCCCAGGTCTCTGATTACTTCTTCCATACTCAGTGGGTTATTGTCTATGTGATAATTTGTGGGTACTTTGTTTTCCCAAAGGGGATGACTATACATTTTTGGCGTTAAGTTTGAGGCCATGATTCCGGCACCAGTTGTCCGTTTCAGTGAGACCTTTCTGTAGGATGTGTGTGTCAGCAGGTGAATCAACTATGGCACCCAGTTTGCAGTCATCTGCAAACTTTGTCAGCCATAATCCTCCCATATTTGCTTTCACATCCGAGAAGTAAATGCCGAATAAGAGTGGTCCCAAGACTGAGCCCTGTGGGACACCACTCGTGACTGGTTTTGAGTCTGACATGGCTCCAGCAATTTTGACCATATGGGTTCTGTTTTTTAGCCAGTTTGCTACCCATCTTGTGACATATGGATTTACATTTAGGCTGCTGAGCTTGTCTATGATGCCAGAGTGTGATATTGTGTCAAAGGCTTTAGCCAAGTCCAAGTAGGCAGTGTGGACAGCCTTGCCCTCGTCGATGGTACTAGTGACTGTCTCGAAGAAGTCAACCAGGTTTAAGAGGCAGGATCTGCCTTTTACAAAACCGAACTGGGTGGGATCAAGGGTCTGCAGATCTCCAATATCGCCATTTATGAGTTCCATGATGATTCTTTCCATAGCCTTGCAGACCAGGCTGGTCAGACTTATGGGGCAGTAGTTACCAGGGTCAGTAGAATTTCCCCCTTTGTGGAGTGGGACCACTGTTGCTGTGCGCCAGTGTTCAGGTACATATCCTGTAGTGAGGCTAAGATTGAATAGCGTTTTTAGGTGCGGGTTTAGTTCATCTTGAAGTTCACGTAACACGCAACCGGGGATAACATCGGGTCCCATAGATGCTGTGTTTTTTGCTTTGTTGAGTGCTGATTTCACCTGTATGTCTGAGATGACAGGTAGGTTACATTCAGCAGGGATAATTACTACATCTTTAGGGGGTGAGGGAGGGGAGAAATTTGCACTGAACCTATCTGCCAGAATATTGGCAATGTCGGTAGGGTCAGTGAATTTGTTGTCGTTGTGTACCGACTCAGAGCATATCTGAGTATTTCCTCCCAAGGTTCTGACATAATTGAAGAAGGCCTTGTGATTGTCTTTGGTATCCTTGGCAATCTTTCTCTCAAAGTTGGCTTTAGATGTTTTTATGAGAGAACGTAGTTTTTTACTTGTGCTGGTCAGGGAAGCCTTTCCCTTGTGGGATTTGGCTTTGTCCTGCAGTAGCTTCCTTCTTTTGTTGTACAGTTTGTTTATAGCTGGGGTCCACCAAACCGGGCGTTTTCCCTTGGTGGAGAGGGTCTTGGTTTTAGTTGGGATTGCTTGATCCATGCATTCTTGGAGATGTCCGTAGAAGGCTGTTGTGTAGGATTCAGCATTTTGGGATGTGGTTTCCATTAACCCAGTAGGCTTAAAGGGTATCATTTCTGACTTAAGGAGTGTAAAGTCAGCTTTTGAAAAATTTTTCACTGTAGTCTTTTGTTCTGGGGGGGGGGGTGGGATATGTACATCCAACGTGATCAGTTTATGATCAGATCTTACTAGTGAGGGGTTTATATCCGGTGCGGAGCATTTGGACCCCATGTTTGTGATAATCAGGTCAAGTATATTATCTCTCCTCGTAGGAGAAGTGACCAGTTGCTCGATAGCATTTGAGTTAATGAATTCCAGGAATCTTTGGGCTAGGGTGTTAGGGCTAGAATAGCGGGCCCAGTCTATGTTGGGGTAGTTGAAGTAACCCAATATGATGGTGTTTGGTGTGACATTCATATCCTCCAGTGTTTTCAGGAATTCTTGATGGGATTCCTGGAATTGGGAGGGTGTTCTATAACATGCAACCAGTTGTATGGCAGTTTTGCCTATGGTGAGTAAAACTTGTATGGTTTCTGATGCTTCATGGGTAGCCACCAATCGAGAGGTGTAGGTGTCCTTTATGAAAATGGACACTCCCCCTCCCTTTGTGGTTCGCCTGGAACTTGAGGCGAAAAGCATGATATGAGGTATAGCCTGGTAGCGCTGGAGTGCTCTCAGGAGCCTTGAACCAGGTTTCAGTTACTGCACAGACATCGATGTTCTCCATACTGAGAAGTGCTTCGAGTGCCTGCATCTTGAGATTTAGACTTCTGGCGTTGAGCAGCATTACCCTTAATTTATTTCCATTTTTGTTTTTTACGGAGGTTGATTTGTCTTTTGAGCATTGCCTAAAAAAGGCACTATGGGGGTGGCAAGAGCCTTGGCCAGTATCCGGAAGCCCAGTGGTGACAGGGGCAAGCCATCCCTTGAAGCAACGCTGCTTGTCCAGCATGTCATCCCAGGCTGACAGACATTGGATCCCCTAGAATGACACCAGTGATTAAGCCAATTGTTAAAATTGATCATTTTGTCTTTGTACTGAGGCATCATTCTTGGTGAAGGCAGGATGCTGCTCAGGGTCAGGGTCATACCAGTCTGGGCTACATAATCGGAGAGCTCCTCAATGTCTCTTTTCATGTAGTCCAGGGAGGTACATCTCAGGTCATTCACACCAGCATGGACAATGACTGCATCATACTTGTACTTGCTTTGGAGTGACCTGAGTGCGTGTGTAATGTGGCGGATCCTAGCTCCCGATAGGCAGCTCACCGTTACCCTCTCCTTATTCAGCCTGGTAAGTGGAACGTCAGTGTGTCTGACTATAGAGTCACCTATTACTAATGTCTCTGGCATAGTGTTTTGCCTTAGGGGCTGTGATTGTGTGACACACCTGTTGTTTGAGATATGTGTTGTAGGTGTTACGTTTTGTGGGGGTGTATTTCTGGGTGTCTGCTTTGGAGGCCTTTGTTGTTTTGGTAAGTTTTTTATAAGAGCCTCAGAGTATGTCTTTGTGTTCTTATGTGTTTGGTTTGTAGTGGTGGTGGTTTTATGTGTGACCGGTTTTGCTTCGGGTGTGGGTACCTTCTCCTCCTGTCTGGTCTTGCCAGTCCTGAGTTGAGAGAGTTCAGCCTCCAGTCTGGCTATATAGTTGCATCTCTCACAAGTATTTGTGTTAGTAGGAAGGAGGAGAGGGTTGTCTGTGTACATGAGACAATTGTAACATTGTCTTAAGATTCCCAGGTTAACCAGCTGAACAAGAGAGGATGCTAGTGGTCTACCACTCGACATACTAGAATATTATAAGGAGTGCTGTGCTTTTAAGGGAAGTGGGTATTCACAGGGGGTAGTGGATGGCTGTAGTGCTTACTTTAGTATAAGAGTGCTTACTTTATTATAAGAGTGCTTGCTAAGACTAGAAGTCCCGAAAACAGTGCTAATATATACAGCTAAATAGACTGAGTAGAGCTTTCTAAGTGAAAAATTGAAGAGCAGACTTGGCGGAGCCAGAAATAGTTTAAACCTGTATAACCACTGCTGTGCTATGCGCCCAACTGCCCAAAAACGCCCTGAGGTGGATTTTGATACAGGGAACTTGAAAAGAGCTAGAAATGGTCCAAAGCAACCAATAATTTACAGCTCAAGTGCTGAGGTCACTTCCCCCAGGGACAGATAGGCTGCTCAAGGCTCCCCACTCCCACTGGTGAGCTCAGAAACTTCCTTCTATCCAAGTAAGGCAATGGCCAACACAGGAACTACACACAGCCCAGAATACAGCAAAGCCTGTATACTGGTCCAAACTAGTTGAGCAAAGGCGGGAAAACGAGTATTTTTTTTTTGTTTTTTGTTTTTTCAGGAAAGCACACAGAAATGCAATTAAGCAAACAGTAAAATCGATTTACACAGGCTAGCACACTTTAGTGGGCAGCCTCAGCAGTTAAATTAACAAAAAAAAACAGTATTAATCGACCAGAGTCGACCAAAATGCTACTTTTAAGTGCAGATACTTTAGAAATCAGCAGATAGACACAAAAACAGTTATAGCTAGTTAAATGAAAGCCAGAGAGGACAATGCAGATAAAAAAAGCCAAAAAATACTTAAATCTGGAAATTGGTCGCTTCTTTCAGTTCTCTGTTGCCAGGACCCCTCTGCAGGACCACGTGGAGCTCTGCTTGGGTATATAGCCAGAAAAAAACGCCCTGAGGCGGATTTTTATACAGGGAACTTGAAAAGAGCTAGAAATGGTCCAAAGCAACCAATAATTTACAGCTCAAGTGCTGAGGTCACTTGCCCCAGGGACAGATAGGCTGCTCAAGGCTCCCCACTCCCACTGGTGAGCTCAGAAACTTCCTTCTATCCAAGTAAGGCAATGGCCAACACAGGAACTACACACAGCCCAGAATACAGCAAAGCCTGTATACTGGTCCAAACTAGTCGAGCAAAGGCGGGAAACAAGGAGTATTTTTTTTTGTTTTTTGTTTTTTCAGGAAAGCACACAGAAATGCAATTAAGCAAACAGTAAAATCGATTTACACAGGTTAGCACACTTTAGTGGGCAGCCTCAGCAGTTAAATTAACAAAAAAACAGTATTAATCGACCAGAGTCGACCAAAATGCTACTTTTAAGTGCAGATACTTCAGAAATCAGCAGATAGACACAAAAACAGTTATAGCTAGTTAAATGAAAGCCAGAGAGGACAATGCAGATAAAAAAAGCCAAAAAATACTTAAATCTGGAAAGTGGTCGCTTCTTTTAGTTCACTGTTGCCAGGACCCCTCTGCAAAAGCTTGTAGAAAGTTATTGATTCCACTCCAATATGATTTAATTTTATTACATTCATAAAAAATATGAATCCAGTCTGCTTTATTTGACTTTTCACACCTCCAGCAAAAAATATTTATAGTAGTACTGATCTTTTTAATTCTATCTGGTGTTAAAAATGCTCTATATAAGTATTTCCAGTTAAATATTTTCAAGTACTGTGTGTTAGAGGTGTAATTAACTGATAGTAAGATGTTAGTTTTAATTTCTTCTGTTAACTGCAATGACTGACCTTTTATTAACTGCCAGTATGATGGTTTGGGAATTGCTTTATATGTTATTAACTCAGGGACCTGGTTTCTTGATGACTCACCAATCAGTGCACCACTTTTGAGTGCCAGATGAAAAATTGCTCATCTCCGTTATTCAGTGGAGGTCTTATACATTAGTTATTAGTCAAACAATGGCTGTGTGACTGTTTTATTACATTGCGATTATCTGTAGGGTTTTCCTTCACGTCTTCAACTGTACTTTATTTGCTTGAGGTTGATTGCTCAGCTGTGCTTTTGCTCACATTTCTTTGCTTACCACATGTTATGGTGATTTCCCTTTGAACAACGTGCTGGTATTATTGTTTCTCTGAAACTGCAGTTTCCTAGAGAAAAAAAACAAATCAGGCTTTAGTTTTATTTTCTGTTATTGCTTTTTCTTGAAGTTTTACTGATTTTTAAAGTGACCATAGTAACATGAAATGGGAGTGGTGAAGTCACCCACAAAGGAGGTCCTACGGACTTGCCCCTTGCAAAAACATTATTTGCCGTTTTTACTAGCCACGTTTGCTCAAAGAACTACTTCCTCAAGCAGTTTTGGTGTGCTCCTGTATGGAAACAATTTTGAGCTATACTGTATAAAGAAATGTGTTTCAGGGAGTGAAGAATCACGCATATATTCAGCAGACTTATGCTGTGATATTTGGGTTTCACTTCATAAGCTCGAGTTACTGAAATCCCAAATTTCAGTAACCCGGGAACATGAAGGCAAAAACCAGAATGCTGAAAGTGCATAAGAGCGAATTTGAATATCTCGTATCCACGCTTATGCATTTCCGGTACGTTGCATGTAGTGTTATGGTGCCTGATATTGCAGGTGAATGAGTGTTTGTGTGTGTTTTTGTGCATTGCATGTGTGGGTAAGGGTAGGAAGGTGTAAGTGTGAGTGTTGTGTTTGTGTGATGTGTATTTGTGTGCGAGCGAGTGAAGGATGGCGTGGTGTGAGTTTTTTTTTATGTTATGTGCGGCCCTGGAGTTGGTATATATAAGTAGGGGTGGGGGGCACAACCCCCCCCTCACATGGGGGGTGCAGGGGTGCTTGCCACCCTGCTTATATATAGTGTAGGGTTGTGTGGCTTGTGTGCTGTGGGTGGAATGGTGTGTGTGTTATGTGGTGTATGGTGTATGTATGTTCGTGATTGTGTGATTTGGGATTGTGGGTTTCATTGTTGTGAATGGTTTGACTTTATAGTCTCGGCTTACTGAAATTCAGGATTTCAGTAACTCGAGCTTATGAAGTGAAACTGATATTTGGGGGGGGGGTCTTTTCCATGTCAATTTAAGCCTCACTGACCTAGGTTAATAACTGCTTAAGAGGCATGTTTTAAAATAGTAATCTATGCAAGGCATACATGCATTTTCCAGTTGGTCTGTGTCTCGGACATAAAGCACTGTAGCCCAAATGTTTAGCCTAGGACTAGGGCAGAGTTGCAAAACCTGCAGTTCTAATCTTATCAGCTCCATTTCATAATCCTACTTGCTCATGATTTCTTATAGTGAGCATGTAACTGCCTGATGATATTGTGACAGTTACTTAGGTACCTATCTTAACTCTGGATCATTCAGGGCTCCTTGGCTATCAAGTCCATACCCCTGCTCCCTTCATCCCTGCTGACATTTAGGAACTGGTGCTCATCTTCTTACTCCTTGCTTTCTCTCTTCAGTGAACTTTGTAAAGAACTGAGGAAAAGTGAGCCCACTTCTCATGTGAAGGTCAGTCCCCTGCATCACTAACAATTGTGGGATCTTGTTGTGAGGGCTGGAGGCCATAGCTAAATTATTCAGTTAGGTCTGGGTTGAAAGGATACCCACCCCCCTCTGGTGGCAGCATGTTCTAATGAATAAGTTCCTTCTGTTCTGACAGAAATGCCCTGTGAACAACTGGAGTTACTGTAGGTATGTGTGATTTTCACTTCACTAGTTTACACTATTACTTCCTCCATCTCACATCTTTCATTTCTCTAATATGCTCATTCAGAGCATTACTACATTTTTTCACTTCTTTCTCTAAATCTACCTATTTACATTTATGCCAGCAGGTCTACAGAAATTGGTCTGTTAAGATCAGTGCACTACCCAGGTTTGTTTGTTTGTCTGTCTTTTCAGCTTTTTCCCGGTTAGGGGTCGCCACAGCAGAACTCCAGTCCGCTAATGATTGGCAGTAGATTTTTATGGTGCCGAGTTGCCAGCCCAATGCCCAGCCTTCAGCGAAGGCATGCCCATTCACGCATGTCTTTCGGAGGCCACTCACTCGCAAGGAGGACATGGAGACTCCACACAGAAGGCACTCCAGCCGAGAATCGAACAGGAGAACCTCTTGCTGTGAGTGCACTACCCAGGTAAACAAATGTAAAATATACATTCTATTCTCATTGGCACCTCCCAACTATTAAACAGCCTGGTGTGATATACTCTTCCTTCTTTACAATATATGGCTGAATAATGTTTTGAAATGTTTTTAGTGAATAATATAATGTTACTGGGCAACATTCTTTATATCTATGCCTTAATGTCTTACTGCTTTTTTGTTAGCATGTGCAATGTTGGAATGGGAGAACCAGGAATTAGAGATCTATCTGACACCTTGCAAAGACCCTTCTGTGATTTAAGTGAACTGTAGTAAGTACCTGCATGCATAACTATATATTTATAAATATATTGTGCTGTGTCTCTCTGTATTGATTATATAACAGTTTGATGACATTTATATCTCAGAACTGTATTAGTGGATTGAAAGTAATGTTCACAGCAGAAAATAATACAGCTCAAAATTACCACCAAAAGGTATTTCTCTCATGCTCACCATATAGGTGCATAGTTTTTTTAAGCTTACAGCCAAAGGAGATCACAAAGAAGCTCAGCCACATCACCCAATACTATGGGAGACTAACAATGTTCCCCAGTAAGTAGATTTTCTCCACATAACCCTATAGAAAATTGGAAATAAATCCAGTCATCCAGGCCAGTTTTAAAGGTTGCTAGGGAAGTACTCTGGTTGGTAAGGACAGCCTGTTCCAGAAATGGAATGGGTATTGCAATAGGTATGTGTCACACAACATGGTAATCGTTGATGTGGTAGGATAGGTTTAAGGTCTCTAGAATGGGTGTTTGTTTTACCATGTTTATAGTTAGGTGAAGGAGTTCAAAGAGTGCTGTGTCATTCATAGCATGGACGGTTAAACAGAGATCACCTCTCAGGTGTTTGTATGACACTAAGTAGATGGGCAAGGCTTTTAGTCAGGCAGAAAAGGTAAAGGTACTGAGACCTGAGGTCTTTGTGGTGAGGAAACACTGAGGTCTCCTAAGACAGTTTAGATGTTTAGTGAGATACATGCCAAAGGGTACACCATTCACAGTAATGGGCCTAATAAGGGATGAATAAAGTTGGACTGTAGCTTCTTCTCACCTTGTTGAGATGCAACAAAGAATAAGTTGTGCAAAGTAGAATAATTGTCTAACCACATCAGAGACACAGTGGTCAAAGAAGAGTCTATCTTTAGCATACACACCCAGGTCTCTAATGACTGTGTCAAATTTAAGTGGAATGTTATTCTATTTGGTAACCAGTAGTGATGCTAAATTTATCAAAGAAACTGCACTTTTGGTATTGGGGTAAGCCCATGATTAATACACCATTTTGTATACTTACAAGGCAACATTATTATACTCCATGTTTGCATTATTATTAGAAATTTGGTAATATTTCATAATTTTCATAACTGTTTGCAATAATTTTCAATTACTGAAGCATAGTACATCCCATAGTGATGGTTTTACTCTCCATTTATATCAGTTCATGTCAGTGTCTACATACCTCGATTCATAATGCTGATGGTGCAATTCTTAAGATAGTGATATTAATATTCAAAACTGCAGAGATATAATGAAGCTGTACAGCTCAGGATACATGTATATTAACATACATGTTATACTAATGTAGAGGTAGTAATATGAATAATGATGCATATTTTAATATCTCTGCTATACTGTTTGATTTGTAATGATCTGTTTTGTTTCTTCCTGAAACTGTTAATCTGTTTATTCATGTTTTTGTTCTTTCTTGGATCTTATCTCCTTGGGATGTCACTGACAAGGGGATCTTGTAGATCAGACAGACTTTCCCAATAAACAACTCTAAATATAATAAATAATATAGATAGTACACAACTTCTTTTGTGTCATTTCTTACTACTGTCTATTACATGCATAGATACATATTTATACTCTTGCTGCAAGGTCCACTAATGCTTTATTAAAACATGCATGACAAGGATATAATTTTTCCATAAGTTTTCATAAACAGTCATGTGATCAAATGAGTAAGTACATAAATGATAGCAACAGAAATATAGCTCATTCAGCTGATATCAGATATATACAATGCAACCCATTACAACCTCCCTACACATGCACACAGATATGTCCACCAGTTACTGTCAATCTGTTGACTGTACACAACTTATATGTCTAATTGTAATCCAGTCCATAAGTAATACACACAATAATACCCACAGTAATATATTCCTGCTTGTTGCTGATAGGTGCATACATTGCAACCCATTACTAACCTCATGCAACAAACAGATGAACAGGCACAGAAACACACATACACACACTTACACACACATGATGTGTCCAGCGACATCAGTGAAAGAAATTTAAGGAAATACATACAAGTAGCATACAATGTTAGCAACATGGGTACCAGACTAAAGCTGTGAAGTTGAGAAAAGGATAGAAATATCAACAGAGACAAATATTTAAAATTGTACTATTAGAATTGAAAAAAAGTAGTGCAAAGTGTCATCAATATACGAACAATAGGTTGCAGGTCATACATAAAGATAAAGCAATAAAATGTCCATAGAGAACTATATTTAAAACTGGCCAGGACTTCTAAGATGGCTGCATACTGATAACAGCTTAATTTCAGCTCTCCTAGTGTGAATACAGAAACTCAGAAAAGAAATCAAGTGAATTTGTTATTTTGGGTAAATTTCAGTTACTGCTAGTAAGTGTACTGCCTAGATGCCAGTAAAGAAGAAATTTAGAGAACTTGAAAGAAAATCAACTATAAAATGTAAGGAGAAAACACAGGCTGGGAAGAGTCCTGCAGCTGTACAGCAAAAAGCAGTTTAAACTCCAGTAATCAAGAAGAAAGAATAAGTCAAATGTGCTCAGAGCTGATTAAAATAAATGACACACACTAAAAGAGTATATCAGCTCAGATAAAAGGCTGGAAAAAAAGGAAGAAGTTTTAAAATATATCTAAAATCAGAGGTCAAAATGAAGAAAAGGCTGGCTGAGTATAAGACCACTCAAGAAGGGGTGTTTCAAAAAGGTAGAATTAGGGGACAGAGCATGTAAGGAAAACCAGAGTTTTTCTGCTGTACCAGAGAAACTGAAAGAGTTGATTGTGACTAAACTGTGCAGAAGGACAAATTACTAAAAGATGGAGGAAGTAGAAGTTGAGGAAGATGATTTCTCACTGTACACCAGGCAGAAGAAAAGTAAATTTATTCCAGCAATCAAGGAATGTTAACAGGCAGATTCAGAACATCCTAAGGAGGAAATACAAAAGTTTGTCCAATAAAAGGTAAGCTACCCAATGGGGGATCTGTTTCTTATCCTTCTGATAATAAAGCTGATGGAGAGACTCTGCCATTGAATCCTTTTCCAATGTTTCAAAAGAAAATCCTTGAGAAACAGGTAAAAGCACAGGAGTTGACTAGAAGAACCAGGTCTACATTGGAAGTTAACCAGAGACTAGAGCTGAGAGATGGAGATTAATAGGAAGAAAACCAGCAATTTGGAAATTAATGAATAAATGTGGGACTACAAAGCAACAACCAGATTGTGAAATATGGCTAAACAAGAAAACCTGGAAATATTGGACTTTTTTGGTGGTGTTAATCTTGTAGGGGACTCCAAAGCAGTTTGGAAGAACATTAAGGATAGGGGAGAGGAAGGAAACAGGTAAATGTAAGTAAAACAGTTTTTGTTCTTAATGGTATTTTTATAAAATATGATGTATACCTCATGTTATATTGCAAAGCATTTCCAGTTATTTATGTGTGTTATAGGGAAAAAAAGTAAACAAGTGCCCTCTTTTTCCTTCTTTCTTTCTTTCTTTCTTCATGTTAAAAGAGAAGAAAGTCTGGATAAAAGCATGTTTAAGATAATAGGCTATAATCTTGAGTTATTGAGGTGAGGTGAGGGACTGGTTATAAAAGAACACAGATCGAATTGATATGCTTTCTGTTACTTTGGCACAGGGAAATTACTGGATTAAGGTTCTTGGCTTGATCTAACGCATTTTAAATGGTAGCAAGTAAAAAAATACTGAATGTAATGAAAGGTTTTCCTTTAGCAAACAAATGTTTGCAATGCAGCATGAGAAGCTTGTAGCTGAAGGTAGCTGTGAATCTGGTTCTCATGTTTCTATGGAGACAAGCTGCTAAAAAGGGCAATAAAACAGAATACTTTTTTCTTTCAATGGCTAAGGGATAATGTTTTCTGAAAGTATTCAAGCTGTTTTCTACATCTAGGAGAGGAATAAAGATAAGTGAAAAACAGACAGCATGTAATGTAAGTAGAAGCATGTGCTTTGCCATGCATTTTAGCATGAATAACCTTAATGATAGGTTAACTAAAGCATGTGAATGAAACTGTCATTATGGGACAGTGTTCCAATTAGGAGGGTTAAACTTCATTATTTGAATATGTGCATAGTTTTGTGCATTTGGTTTGAGTTAATATGTTATGGGGTTGTTCTGGGGTGTGTTTGTTTGTTTGGCTTTTTTTAGGGTTTTCATTAAAAGAAAAAAGTCTTGTAAAATGTGACAAGAAGCAGCTGTATAAAAGATCAACTTGCCAAACAGTGTATGTATGTATGTGACACAAAAACTGAGACTAGATGTTAAAAAAAAGCTGCTGTATGTAACAGGTGGGAATAATAACTTCTTATCATAATGGCAGCACTCTCCATATTATCTTTGAATGTGAATGCAGAAAAGAAAGTGTAGTTAACTATATTAAGAAGTGCAGAGTGCAAATAGCTATGCAACAGGAGACACATTTGGAAAGAACTGAACATATGAAGTTGATTAAAAGGATTTCAGGGTTGTTATTCAGTGGAAACGATAATAATGGAATATTTGTAGTAGTAAGGGGCTACTGGCAAGGGAAGAGGATTATGCTGGCATCTATTTATATTCCACGTAAAACTGTTACAGTGGAGCTTAAGAAAATTATGGGAGAAATAATCAGCTTTCAAGACGGAATATTACTTATAGGTGAGGACTAGAATTAGATTTGCAACTATGAGGATGTATCTGGAGACCTGTAAGCGAAATATAACAAAACAGAGTAGATATTTGAAGAAATTTATGAAAATACTTGGTATGGAAGATGTGAATTCAATAGTAGGAGGTCATAGATAATTTACGTATTATTCCTCAAGGTACAAAAACTTGGCTAGGCTAGATAGAAATTATATTTCACAGAAACATGTGTCTTTAATTGAAAGTTTTGATACACTTCCAACAACTATTTCAGATCCTGAACCAGTAACAACTAAAATAAAAATGCAGGGTAATGAAATAAAAATGATACACTGCTGCTTCCCCACCTATTTTGTAAACAGAGAGGAATTTAAGGAATGGGTAGTGGAAATTATTCAGGAGTTATTAGAGAAGATAAATATTTCTTCAGAATTTATAGCTAGGGATTGGGATAAAATGAAAGTGTAGTTTAAAATAGGGCAGGAGCAAAAGAAAAAGAGATATGGTTAAGAAATTACAATAATTATTTAGAGGGACTGACAAAGGTTAAAGTATTGCAGAAGAGGGGAAATTTCACAGAACAAGAAGGGGTACAACTGCAGAGTGATAATGGGAAAAATAAGAGACTACCTGGAAAATATGCATGAGTTTAGAAAGATTGCTATTAAGCAACTGTTTTTTGATAATAACTCCAAAGCACAAAAGCTTTTAGTTAACAGCTCAGACAAAAGAAAGTAAAAAAGGGTTGTTTCTAAGCTTAGGGAGCATATAACAAGGAAAATAATTATCTTTGAATGTGAATGTGAGATCCTATACAGATATTAGAAATATTTCAGAAATGTTATGATGTCTGTATAAAGCAGAGAAATGTGGAAATCAAGAAAAAGTACAAATGTAAATGTTTATGGAAGAATTAAATATGCCAAGGTTAGAGGTAGATGATGTTCAATTATTAACTATTATGGTAAGAGGAGATGAGATAAAAATGATGACTTGTAAAGCTTACAAATATCCAGCAAAGTCTAGTAAATATAGGATTTTTGCTTGGAAGTGTTTGCATAGGTATTTGTATACCCCAAGCAGACTCCAAAGAATTTTTCCTTAGATAGATTGCAAATGTTGGATGTGTGATTGGGAAGAAAGAAATAATTGGGAACATATTTTTTTGGGAGTGTAATGAGTTGGCAGATTTTAAAAACGTCCCAGAAATACTGAGTGGGTAAACTGGTGTAACTAAGGAATTTAAATAAGAGACTAACCTCTAAGCTTTGGGATTGGCTGAGGCTCCTTGTTTTCCCATCTCTCATATTTTCCTCCAATCGGCTCCCACTGGCACTTCCACCATTGTCTGTAACTGCCTTTAAATAACTCGCCTGTTGAATGTAATGCATTGATCAAGAGCACTCATCCATCTACCTACTTAAGTGAATAAACTACTGGAAACTTCAACAAGGCATCTTTACTGCTCCCACAGGGATGGCATTGTGGAACACAGAGCAGAACAAGGCCAGTCCTTTATTTCAGAACAAAGCAGTACTATGAACCATATCTAGCTTGCATTATGCAGTTATTGTACATATGCTTTTCAGAAAACAAACATGATTTTAATCTGAAATACAGAAATCTACTTTGTGAGTTGTAATTCTACTAGAGGAAATCCATTCTGGAACTTATATTTTTTGATATTTAATATGGATCTGTCTAACACTTCTCCTTTTGATATATCCTTGATCAAACTTTTATCTTCTTAAGAAAGTGGGTACAAGAAATCTGAGTCTAGGCTACTACAGGTAACCATCTGATCATTCTAGCTTCAGATTTACACTGAGAAATAACTCAGTAGAATAGACATGCTGTATAAAAAATTAACACTATGTTAGAAACACACCTAGTGGCTGGAGTGCTTGAATAGTAACCTTCACTAATGCATTTATACGCATACATCCTCTGTCATTATTATTATTTCCCTAGTACCTATTTTGTACTATTTTATTAATGTCCTACATATGAAGTGTTTTAATATTATCCAAAAACAAAGAATGAATGGTACTCCATGACAATCGAAGCAGACCCACAAAATAAAAACTGAAAACCTCATTATTTCACAGAATAAGGTAAGCGCTTTCCCGTTTCCCTAAACACTTCATCCTTTCTCACTAACAAGTAATACATTTTATTAACCACTGCTAACTTCAGAAATACCTGTCTATTTGAATTCATGTCACAAAAGTCAGGATTTGACATCCATTAATTCTGCCGTATATAACAGCCATTTTTGCATTAATTCTTCCTTTGTTTATATTCACAACCAACCTGCACTGTACATTTCCCTCCTTTTGACCTCAAATGTATTAAAATCATGTTTTTGAACATGGTTGGTCTTTAAATCAAATCTGTAGTATTCTTTTATTTTCAATATTCCATGATCTTTTTACCCGTTAAAGTCTGGTCTACAGTATTCTGAATCTCATTAAGTAACCTTTACTGCTTGTTTCCTCGGGTAGTAATAATACATTTTAACCAGCACATTACAATGAACATATCATCTTTTCATTTAAAATGATGTCTGAATACTGTTAGATATGCAGCTGTTTGGCCAAATGCCCATGCTGTGCATATCATAGATGATTATGATTGGGTCACTGATCATAACTCAGTCTCAATAAAAATTTACCCAAACATTAGAGACCTCCAAGGCAGAAATGCACTCGACCATCACAATACAACACTAATCACGAGATGCATAACTCTCCTAAACAGTGTGCTACTCAACCAAAGCCCCTAAGGCAACCCTAAGGTGAAACAGCATGCCCAACACACTAGTCATAGGTGACTCGATAGTGAGACACACTGATGTCCCACTTACTAGGTTGAATAAGGAGAAAGTAACAGTCAGCTGCCTGTCAAGTGCCAGGATCCTCCACATAATGCACATACTCAGGTCCCTCAACAACAGGTAGAAATATGACTCAGTCATTGTACATGTGGGTGTGAATGACCTGAGATGTACCTCCCTAGACTACATGAAAAAAGACATGGAGGAGCTCTCGGATGTATGTAGCCCAGGCAGGTATGACCCTAGCCCTGAGTAGCATCCTACCATCACCCAGAATGATACCACAGTACAAGCAGAAAATGATTGAATTCAACAGTTGGCTAAGTTTCTGGTGTCATTCTAAGGTGATCCAGTATCTCTCTGCCTGGGATGACATGATTGACAGACCTCGATGCTTTGCCAGAAATGGCCTGCATCTGTCACGCCTGGGCTTCTGGATACTGGCCAAGGCTCTTGCCACCCCTATAGTGCCTTTTTTAGGCAGTGTTCCAAAGACCAAATTACCACCATAACAGCTACAAACAAATGCAATATGAGGGTCATGCTGCTCAATGATAGAAGTCTAAATCTCAAAATGCACTCGCACAAAGTACTCCTTAAAATGGAGAACATCGACATTTGTGCTGTAACAGAGACCTGGTTCAAGGTGGCAAAATGCACCTCTACACTACCAGGCTATAACTCTTTCCACACCTTTCGGCCCCAGAACTTGGACCAAAGCTCCAAAGTCGGTGGTGTTTCCATATTCATAAAGGATGTACACACCTCCAGACTGGTAGCCCAACATAACGCATCAGAGATACTTCAGGTGCAGCTAACTTTGGGTAAGACAGGGATTCAGGTCGTAGCCTGCTATAGGTCCCCAACCATGTCCCAAGACTCACACTCCACGTTCCTAAGCACTCTGGAGAAAATTAGGGTCCAACCTAACACTCTCATACTAGTTGATTTCAACTACCCCCTCCATTAACTGGGAAAACTACCCATGTACCAATACACTTGCCCAAAATTTCCTGGAGTTCATTAATTCCAATACTCTGGACCAGCTCGTTCTTACCGCCATTAGATGTAGCAACATCCTTGACTTGGTCATTAGTAACATGTGTGACCATTGCTCTACACCAGTAGTCAGCTGCTCCCTGGTTAGATCCGACCACAAACTTATCACCTTGGAACTCCACATTCTTCCCACCCCACCCTTGCAAAGGTAACCACCATGAAAAAGTTCTCCAAAGCTAACTGGCTAACTTCATGGCACCCATGCAAATGGAGAATAGTTGCATGACCACCAGATCATACACCAATGCACTGTACAAACATGTACACAAATGAATGGATCTTGCCATACCCAATAGAAACAAGACACTCTCCTCCAAAAAAAGGAAGCCAATCTGGTGGTCCCCTGCCATAAACTCTACAACAGAAGGAGGAAACTGATGCGGAATAAGGTGAAGTCCCAATACTGGAAAAACTCCCTTATCAGCCTTAACAAAAAGTTGAGATCCCTCATCAAATCCTCTAAAGCTAGCTATAAAAACAGAATTGCAGCAGATAGTAAAGACAACCACAAGGCCTTCTATAGTTATGTAAAGAATCTCCATGGCAATACACAGATTTGCTCTGAGCTACTGCACAATGGTACCTCCTATACCGAGCCAACATATATTGCCAATATACTGGCCGACAGATTCAGTGCCAACTTTACCCATCTCCCCCCCACAAAAGGACCAATCACAATACCAGTAGATTGCCAGGCAGTCAGTATTACTGCTGCACAGGTGTCCAAGGCCAGGAATACAGCTTCTATGGAACCTGACAATATCCCTGTCTGTGTTCTGCATGAACTGCAGAGTGAACTGGCACCTCACCTGTGTGCCCTGTTCAATCACAGCCTCACCTCAGGCTTTGTCCCTACCAAATGGCACACTGCTACAGTCATCCCTCTTCACAAAGGATGAGCAACTACAGACCCTGGGAACTATCACCCTATTAGCCTGATGACTCTGATATGCAAAGCTATGGAATGCATCATCATGGACCTAATAAACAAGGATATAGGGAATCTCCAAACTCTGGATCTCACACAGTTTGGTTTTGTGAAGGGTAGATCATGCCTGCTCAACCTGGTCGACTTCTTTGAGTCAGTCACCAGAGCTGTGGATGAAGGCAAGGTGGATCATACAGCCTGCCTTGATCTGGCCAAGGCCTTTGATACCATTCCCCACTCAGGAATCATAGAAAAACTCACTAAACTAGGCAATCAAGCCCTATATCACTAGGTGAGCTGCAAACTGGCTCACAGATAGAACCCACAGTGTGAAAGTAGCTAACTCCAAGTCAGACGGCTGACTAGTCATGAGTGGAGTCCCACAGGGTTCGGTGCTGGGTCCTCTGCTGTTTAGTATCTACTTCTCTAAAGTCCAGGCCAACGTGAAGGAACTCTGGCTGACAGGTTCACAGATGATTGCAAGTTGGGAGCTATTATTAACACCCCAAGTGATGTTGACATCCTACAGAACGGCCTTACTGAGACTAACAACTGGAGTCAGAACCATGGACTTAAGCTCAATGCCAAAAAATGTGTCATCTCCTTCGGGAAAAACCCAGTTCCCATGAATTACCACATTGATGGTAGTCCACAGAAGGTGTTATAAGAGATCTGGGAACACAGGTTGACAGCAACCTCTCTTTTGATCACCACATTGCCACTGTGGTCAGAAAGTTCTTCTATGTGGCACATCTCATTACTAAGGGTTTTGCATCCAGGAAGAAAGAGGTCATTGTCTCCCTCTACTCTTCCCTCATTAGGCCAGTTACTGAGTACAATGCCGCATTTGGCATGTACCTCACTAGACACCTGCAACAACTGGAGAGGCCACAAATGTACCTCACAAAGAGGATCCTAGGCCTTAAACACTTGTCCTATTTGGACAGAGTCAAAAAACTCCAACTATTCTCTGTCTCATATCAGCTATTTAGAGGCGATCTCTGCTTGACTTACAAAGCCATGTCTGACCCAGCCCTGTTAGAAATCCTACATCTAAAGAAATCCAAATCCCTCCACACCACTCAATCTAGAGACCTCAACATCATTACCACAATCAACAGAACGTACTGGAGGGACAGGTTCATAACCCAGAGACTGCCCATGCTATGGAACAGACTTCCCATACATGTCAAGCAGAGGACCTCATTGACCCTTTTCAAGAGGAATCTTGATGAGTGGATGGGAAATAGAAATTTCACCCCGGGGATAACTCCAGTGGCTGTACTCGACAGAGGCACTTGGAACTAAGGTCAGGTGGCATGATGCCAGGGTACTCCTATTGCTAGGCTTGTAAAGGGCCCAGGGCCATTAGCCTAGTATACACCTATGAACCTATTATGTGTTCGAGACATGCATGCCAAGATTTTTACCTCGAGACCGAAGCTTGAGAGGTGAATCTTGGCATCCATGTCAAGAACACATAATACAGGATTAAGATGGCTGAGACAGTTATAATTCTTTGTAGTGCATGGAGCTTTAACTACTCCATATACTATTAGTTACAATGAAAAAAATCACTAAATGTTTTGCTGGCTTTGAAATCCATAAAAACTTAGTGGAAGCTGTCAGAAAGGCAGTGTAATGCACTCTTTTACATTTACATTCACCTTTCATGCCTCTATACTGCCTAGAATTTCATAGAACATCCAAATTATTGCTTCATATTTTTAGTCCATTCCTCATAAAATCAATGTTTTTTTTGTTTTTTTTTTAACAAACCACTGAAGACTGAAGTCACTAAATAATGACTTCATATCCTTCAGATTGTGTAGGTGAATATATACTGTTTTTATAACAATTTTCTATGCTTTTTTATAAGAAGTTATGGACATGTTAAGGGTATGGACAGCAGGCAGAAACAAATGTTTTGTTCTACCACTGTCATTTGCTAATACGGGCAGATTTTACTGCTGAGAGCTAGACCCATTAACAACATAAGCAGGGGGGTGCTTAATAATTTTTAAGGTCAGGTCACATTCTACTCTGGTGCTTAACTGATTTGTCTTTTCTGAATATCAGAGCATAACCACTGTGCTCTATGCACTACATAAAAATAATACATCCTATGCATGTTGTAAAAATCATTTAGACATTCTGTGCATATTGTAAAAGCCATATACACATACTGTACGTATCATGGAAATCATATGCACATGCTGTGCATATCATGAAAACTGCATGGTAAATGTAAACATGAAATACGTAACTAACTAAATAAATAATTGGTGCCAAAATCATGGACTCAAACTAAATGCCAAAAATATGCATTAGTGTATGTATCCTTTCGAAAGTCATCTACTCATGTCTACTACCAGATGATAATACACCCCCTAAAAGTTGATCAAGTTGTTTGGGATTTGGGAGCTTATGTGGAGAGTGACCTACCTTTTGATAAATATGTGCTTTTAGTTGCAAGAAAGTCCTTCTGTATTGCACAGCTTATAAACAAAAGAGATTCTGTCAAGATCTAGGGATGCCATCATCCACTTTTACGTAGTTAGCCCTCATTAGGCCAGTCATTGAATATAGTGCCCTTTTTGGCATGTATCTGTCCAGACACATGCAACAACTGCAATGCCCACAGAGATACCGTACAAAGAGAATACAAGGCCTAAACAACATCATCTACATGGACCAACTCAAAGTACTTTCACTGTACTCAGTATCATATACAGTATTAAGAGGTGACCTGTTTCTGGCATTCAAGGCATCCTGCAACCTAATACTGATGGATTTACTGCATATCAGCAAGTCAAATTGCGTCAGAAATAATCTAGAAATTTAAACCTGTTCTGCAACATTAACAGAATAGTTTGGAGAGAGAGGTATACCTCTCAGAGGATACTGCTGCTCTGGAAAAGACTCCACATCCACATAAAACAAAGTTCATTCCTGTCTTTATTCAATTGCATCTTGGATATATGTATGGAAAACAGAAAATTTACCCCAAGATTGCCCTCTGTACTACTAAAGGACACAGACAGCTCCAAAATGCTTTAATCTATGCATGCGTCCCCAAAAATGTCTGTGATATTATCACATTTATTCTCTTTAGGGATAACATATAATTAACAACCATGGGATGGGTAAGGCCAATCTCTTACCAAACAGGATAGGTTAATTCAAGCAGAAAAAGGGAAACTGGCTAGGCTTAAAATGGCCCACAAATGCAGCTAGCCTAGTACTTATCAATGAACATAAGCAACAATATTTCATGTTGATAGAATTCTAACAAAATCTTGTAGTTTCCTAATAATACCCATTTGTTGATCAAATAGTTTCACTGGATACACAGTTCCTTTTCAGAAACAATCTGAAAGTAATGTCTGGTTAAGTGGCTTGGTCAAAGTCCACAGTGGGCAAATGAGAGCTGAGCAGAATCAAACCCTGTACTGGAAAAAACGCAATCCACAGCCTTAACCATCTGTGCCAGCTATCAGACTTATTGCTGATATCTGTTTCTTCAAAAAAAAAAAGAAAGCAGTCAAATCTGTTTTAATAATCTAATGAATCCCTTTATTAGTGTCATTATGAAATAAAGCTACAACCATTCGTGTCATACTTCCTAAGTATCTACCCCCAATACCTCTGCAAGTAGTCCTGCTACCTTTTGTCTCATTATTTTTAACATATCTTCCACAACCTTTTGCAACTAGGTTTCCTTTTCTCCCTTTGTCCCTAACTCCTTGTCATTAATTAATCAGTCAATTAACTAATTAATTAGTCCTATTGTACTTATATTTTACACTCAGAAAGGATTTCAGAATTATTAATAACACATTGCTAAACTCATGCAGGAAAAAATCTGAACATGAAGACTATTATTGTATCTTGCTTCCCTGTAATTTCAGAAAAATTACTTTTTTAAAACTTCACACGTGCATATGTGTAAGATGATCTGGGCACAGTTACAGTACATTACTTACCATTGGTTTGAAGCAATTACCCTACATATTTATACTGAACATCTGAACATTATTAAAATAACAGTGTACTAATGCCTTATTCTGAAACTTGACTGAAATTTACAATAAAGTGATACATACTTATACTGAAAATCTGAAATAGCTGTATATAAATGTTATATTCTGGAAACTAGCTAAACTAACACTATAGGAATACCTTTTTCTGCCAGTATTATCTGAACATGGTTAAAGCATAAACTGAAATCTTGTACCATTATATATGTTTGTCTGAAAACATAACTTGGAATTGAAACTTTAGCTTGAAATACTTCATACTGTCACATCAGTAATTTGCTTGAATACATTGCTGCATACTTGCCTTAACTGTAATCTGCATAAGTGCTCATTTGTTGTATACACATTTTAACTCTAAAGAATACTTTCTTTCTTTCTTTTTTATTGACATTTGATTACCAGGAAAGTCAGACTGGGTAGAAGCCCATTTTCAAAGGAGGCCCTAGGGAGAAAAGCTCCAATGTATTACAAAACATTTTAATAACAACAGTTTTACAACCTTTAAAAATAATACAAAAAACAAATACAGTTTAAAGAATTATACCAAATTAGACATAATATGAAAACATTGGTTAAGAGTAGATACAAGTTGTATGTCAATGATTTAGATAACTGAAATACATTTACATGAATGCAGTTAGCATACTGTATATGTACTGAAAAAAGAAACATTGAAGAAAAAAACAATAATTTTCACTTCTGGCTTTGGTGGTTCTCTGTTCTTGCTGAGCTTAAAACATGTATGGACCAATCCAGAACCTGCAAAGTAGACAATTTACTCTATATTGCCCCAAGTCACTGCTGCAATATTGGAAGAGCCACCGTAATGTCCAAGGGTCCCTTAATGTGCCTGTCATACATTTATGCTCTCCAGTTCATACACACCCATCTCTGGTGCAAGTCTAGGTGGCAGATCTAATGATTTTTTTCTGACTATATTGAAAAACATACATTCTGGAATACCAAACTGGAAAACTAAAACTCCAAAATTGGCAGAGTGTCTTTCTGTAGCAATGAACTTCATTAGATAAAAAACATTGTTAAAACAGTTTAAAAAAATCATGTTAAAATCATGTGGTTAATTAGTCTCTGATGTAATCATGTTGAATCCTCTTACTCTAAAACATCTAACCGTACTACTATGGACCTTTTAAAGATCATACAAACACCACTTTTTTCAAGCTCCTTAACATAAGCCAATCCTATAAAAATACAAGTGGAAGTATGTAAATGGAACAGTGCAAATCTATATAGCACTAAATAAAGTTACTAAATTGTAAATTAGTATATTCCCATATGCGATTTATCTTGCTAAAGATTTGATCTTTAAAATGCAATTTATTGAGCAATGCTCATTCATTCCTGGCCAAGTATATACATTTAGTAAAACTTACCATATCAATTCTTTACATTCGAGAAGGAGTGTAAATGGTCCCCCTCTTTTTACATTTCTGACACTGTCTGTAACTGTATATTTAAAACAGTGCCCCTCATTATTGTGGATGCACTTAGCTAGAGCATGGTTCGTTTTCACTTTCCTGAAGCTGTATTTGTGCTCATAAATGCATTCCTCGATTCTGCAATCAATTTTTCCCACATAAAAACATGGACATTTTTGGCAAATGAGACTAATTAACCACATGATTTTAATGTGGGTTTTTTAAGCCTTTTTTGTCGATTTTTTTATTTGATGAAGTTCAAATAAAGAAATTTAGACAAAAGCGTTAATCCATACTCCTAAATACTTCATCTTATTGTGCCGTCATAAATATAGGTTTTGGTGAACCAACTTACATTAACTTCATTGATTTTATATCTTGGAAAGACTTCAAACTGTCTCAGAATGTTCCATTACACTGAGATGTCCTTTTCTGGGTTTATCAGGTTCAAAATGGCAAAATTTCAAGCCCCTATAAACCCTGAGAACACTGCTGCCTATGCTGAACTGTTCACAGAAACCCTATACAAGCATGTTAATAGCTGCTTAAAGGCAGTTGTACCCACCAGGAAGATGCACAGAACTAACTCAAGAAACAAGCCACCCTGGTGAAATCACAACATCAATAGGCTGTATAACAGAAAAAAAATCAAGGCAAAAATAAGGAGGCACAGTACCCAGCGGGATAAAAGTACTCTTATCAAACTAAACAAACAACTCAGAGGACAAAGTAAAGTCTATTAAAACCAAATTTGAGATAAACTTGCCCTCCCAGGCCAAGGACAACCACAAGGCATTCTTTTTTTTCGATGTGTATTATTTCTTTACCAAATGTTTCAATGTTATTTTAAGCAAAGAAAACAGAAAATTTAAATGCAGCCCATGTTATTAGCATTTAAAATATCTTAGAGTCATACCATTTTACTTTTCAACAAATAATGATATTAATGATGCCTTGAACCAAAATGCATAATTTATAATTTTAGTCTGATCTCACAGTAACAGTATTCATTTAATTTCCACACACAGTAGTGGTTATATTTGAAAATTCAGAAACATTGGGTATAATAGATTTGTCCCAAGTTTTGGTTATTGATTTTATGAACAGCTAAAATTTGGTAAAAACATTCTTTTTTTAAATAGACTTATTAAGATTTTAGTAATACAAAATAAATTACAGAAATACAATAAAGAAATTGCTTTTAAAAATGCAAAGCATTCTTTATCTGTGTCTGCAGGCTCAAAGGTAGTACACAGTTGTGTGCAGAGCTCACTGTTAATGGAGCCACCTATACTTAGCCAGAAGATATACCAAACTTACTGGCCAACAAATTCAGATCCAACTTTACCCCTCTCTCCCCCTCAACCTCCCCTCAGGAAATACCATCAAATGTAATTCCCTCCCTGTTATCACTAGGGAGCAAGACCTTAATGCTCTCTCTAAGGCCAAGAACACTGCATCAGTGAGCCCAGACAATATCCCAAGATGCATTCTAAATAGTATGAAACATGAGCTATCAAGCTCCTTTGGAATTGCTGTTTAACTGTAGCCCCCAAAGAGGCTTTGTGCCTCATGAATGGTGAACAGCAGCAGTCATCCCTCCGCACAAAGGTGGGCCATCTACAGACTCTGGAAACTACAGGCCCATAAGTCTGACTAGTCTCATATGCAAAGCCATGGAAAGAGTTATCATGGAAATGATCAATAATGACATAGGAAACCTTCAGACACTGGACCTAACCCAGTTTGGTTTTGTCAAGGGCAGGTCATCCCTACTCAACCTGGTGGATTTCTTTGAGAAGGCAACCAAATCAATGGATGAGGGCAAAGTGGTTCATACTGCCTACCTTGACCTGGCTAAGGCATCTGACACAATTTAATTATTTATTTTTTTTATTTCACATTTGTTTACTGGGAAAGCCCATCTGAACCAAAGGTCCATTTTCAGTAGAAGCCCAGGGAGAAAAGCTCCACAGAATAGGTTACAGACTATACATATCACACACATGTGTAAGTTGTTTATGTGTTTTATTATTGTTAAAGAGCCTGCGTTTTGTTGTTTTGAGTTAATAATAAAATGGGAGTTAGATAGGTATTTTTTGACATCAGTAAATGTTTTCTGGGTTATTTGTAGAACTGAGGGTAAGGAGGGAGCGGCACAGATAAGAGAGGAGTCATCTGCATATTGAACAGTTGTTGCATGTTGAGTTGCAGTGGAGAGCTTATTTGTGAAAACTGTGAAAAGGAGGGGGCCAAGTATGGATCCCTGGGGTACACCAATGGAGACAGGTAGAAGAGAGAACACTTCATTATTCCATCTGACTGCCTGTTGGCAGTCAGATAAATAGGTAAGAAACCACGAGGGTAGAATGGGACAGATTTAATGTGGCTAGTTCATTAAGAAGTTGCTGATAGGAAATGGTATCAAAGGCTTTTGACATGTCAAGAAAGATCGAGGAGACATGGAGGCCAGTTTTTTAAGCTGGTTGACTTAATTAGTGAAGCTAATAAGAGCTGTAGTGCTGCTGTGCTCAGGCCTAAAACCATGTTGGGATGGGGAAAGTAGGTTGTTGTCTAACAGATATTGGAGTAGCTATGTATGTTTACATTTTTTTGAAAATCTTTGGGGTGGGGGAGTAGTGATTGGCCTGTAGTTATTAAGTTCAGTGGATATGTCCCCTTTATGTAGAGGTATGATGTGAGAGATTTTCCAGAGTTTAAGGATGTATTTTTCAGTAACTGACAAGTTGATTAGGATAGAGATTGGGAAGGAAATTACATCAGCAGCCATTTTAAGAAATTCATTGGGCAGTTGGTCAGAGTGAAGAGGGTTTAAGTCTGGAGAGAAGTTTCTTTATGACAGAAGTCTGTACAGGTTTAATTGAGAAGGAATTGCAGTTTTCTGTGGGTTGTGCTGTGAGTGATAGTGGAGTGGTGTTGTCATTTCTGGCAATTGCTAGGATTGAATTGATGAAGTGAGAGTTAAACTGTGAGGCAAAGCTATCATTAGAGCTATTAATGGTGGAAGCTGGGGTTAGGTTCTGACCTGGCTCAAGGAGACTATTGATGGTTTGCCAGTATTCCTGGGGTTTGTTTTGATTAGATGATAGAGTAATAAAGTTTTTTGTCAAGCTTGATTTGTTTTTTAGTTAGATTTCACAATTGTTTATAGTTGAGAAGTGCCTCTTTAGTTTTGTTTTCTTGGTGGTTATACTAGGCCTTATCTCTTAGTTTAAGGAGTTTCTTGGTCTCATTGGTGAGCCATGAAATGTGGTTGGATTTAGTATGGATTTTTCTTAGTGGGGCTAGATGGAGGTATTTAAGGGAGGCATTTGCAGTTTCTTAGCAGTGTTTTAAATACGTCAGGTGAAAAATATTTTTTTGTTACATATAAATTTGTAGACGATGTTTTTGGTGGACAAGAGTGCTGCCAAATAAGATAGGTGGGTTGATGATCACTTTGGCTGTCTGGGAGACAGTCTGAGTGGTAGTAGAGGCAGGTGTATTAGTGAGGGTCCAATTGAGCATTGATTGTCTGTTGCTGTGTTTGTCAATCTTGGGTTGGGGTTTTTATCATTTGGCTGTAGCCATGTAGATGTTTGAAATTTGAGGGGGTTGTTGTAGATGCAGGTAGACCAGTAGACATTAAAATCTCCCATTATAATGGTTTCCTGTTGATATGTTGATGAACACCAACAGAGGAGGTCTTCAGTGGGGATTGTGTTGTTTTCAGGGTGTATGTAAACTGCTATGATAATGATATGCTTATTGGGATTGAGCTGGAGGCATACAATTAAGATTTCAAAGTTTTTGGGGACAGGGAGCATATTAGTTGCTCCAATTTAAGGTAGTCCTTATAAAGTATGGCTAAACCACCACTGTTTTATGTATCCTGTCTAGTCTATGGATGTAGTATCCTTGGGGTCGTATCTCTGTATCCTGAATGTGTGGTTTTAGCCTAATGGGAAAGGATAGCATGCAATTCAATAGTTTTGTTTAAAATGCTTCTTATATTCATGTTCAAGAACAGAAGGTCTGTGTTTCTGTGTTGGGGATTAGTGAAATTTGGGGATAGTGGATTGTTAGAAGGGTAAGAAATTTGTTGTGGTTGAAGAAGTCCTGGGTTGGGGTGAATGTCACCATTTTGTTTTATTTGGGCTGATTTGACTAGAAACAGATGGGTACGTTTGATAATTAATTTAGTGTATTTGTGGAGTCACTTTGGTGTTGTATTTGTGTGTACATGTTTAAATTAAAAGAGGTCAGTCATAGAGTTGTTGTATAGGTGTGGTGAGATAATGTAGTTGGTTGTTGGGTTAAGGGGAGGGTAGTAAATGGGTTAGTGGGGGGAGCGGATGATGGCTACTAGTTGTTTATGGTAGGATGTACAGAGGTATATTACAATTAGGAAGGTACATAGTATGGAGTGCTGACAGCACATTTTCTTTATATTTGTTTACAGGATATTGTTTTGAGTTGGACTGGATGAAAGAAATATGCAAGGAAGGAATGGATGGTATGAGCTGTGGTTTAGTTTAAGCTGAGGTAATATTACTGTGTCTGGGTTGGAGGAATTTGATTGGTTTATGTAATCAGTGGGTGTTGCTGTTGATGAGTATAAATGTGGGGAGGCAGTGGTTGGGTGGGAATTGAGGTTAGGGTAGAGGAGCAGAGTGAGCCCAAGCATAGTGAGGGAGAATGGAGTGGGAAGAGCTGAGCTGGAAAGAGGTGAGCAAAGAAAACAAAAAACAATCAGTTTGAATGGCCTACATAACTAAAATTCTTAGCTTTAAGCAAACAATTTCAATAAATAAAGTTTGACATTAGCTGCTCAGACCAGGTATTTTTAACAACAGAGACAACTCGCTAGAAGTCCCAGGGCGATAGAGTCCATGCAGGCATTATATTTATTTACGGAGAACTCTGAAAATGACTGTTTGGTAGATGTGCCAAATTTGGGACATGGTTTAGATAAGCAGTACAATAATTATATAGGAATACAGCTGCCCTGCTGCAGAACAAGGCATTGTGCTCTCCAGATTATTTTGAAAAGGTAAAACAACCTTAAATAATGATTGCATGCAGTTATTAAGTGGGTGGAAGTCAGTTCCCACATCTGAAATGGTAGGCAGTGGAACACGAGGATATTTTCAGGGTAGATTTTGTCCACCCGTAATAAAACAAAACTTAGTAGGACTAAAAAGAAGAGCAGAAAGTGAGACACAGTAAGGAGGAGAATAACAAAAAAAAAAAAAAATAGGGGAAAACTCCAACAGAGATATGAAAACCAAGTATAGTCAATACACTTTATATTCCTAGCTGTATATAACTAAATAACTGGTATGTGTAGAATGAGGAAAAATGGGCATTGAATGTACATGAGTCACTGGTTTAGATGAGTAAAATAGAAGCAGCTGGTATCAGTACGTTACATCCTGCTATGCATTTAGGCAATTAAAAATGCTAGTTGAATACTACTCATTATAGACTCACTTTGGCTAGAAAACATTTATAGTAAAAGCTAGTGTTATGACCTGTGCTTGGTGTTTACATACCATTAAAAGTTATCTCAGTTACTGGTAGAAATAAAACAATCACAATATTTCTAAAGCAATGCCAACTACTTGAAATCCCAGTTCCCTTGTGAACTATGGAAATATCACTTTTCCAACAGTACAGCACAGAGTCAGGCAAATAGCGTAGAAACCATCCTAACTAGTATTAAAAACTGTCAGATAATTCCTGTGCAATATTGTGTATATAGGTAGCAATATATATATAGGTAGCAATAAAACATACAGTTATCACTTGAAGGACTTACAGGAGAAGCACAGCATTCCAAAGGGTCCAGACACCCAAGGTATACTTTAAAAAGGTGTGAACGAACGGGTAACTTTATTACCTTGTATCAGCCAGATTGTGGAGGGAGTAGAATCAGACTACAGAGGTTGGTGGATAACAGGGATGTAGAGCTGAGCTGGAAAGAGGTAAGCAAAGAAAAATAAAAAAATCAGTTTTGAGTGGTTTACATAACTAAATTTCTTAGCTTTAAGCAAACATTTTCAATTTAGATGGTAAAATGTTCCTAAATAAAGTCTGGCACTAACTGCTCAGACCAGGTATTTTCAACAACAGAGACAACTTGATAGAAGTCTCAGTGTGATAGAACCCATGCAGGCATTATATTTAGTTACAGGGAGCTCTGATAATGATTGTTTGGTAGATGAGACAAATTTGGGATGGGTTTAGATAAACAGTACAGTAATTATATAGGAATACAGCTGCCCTGCTGCCGAACAAGCAGTGTGCGCCCCAGATTATTTTAAAAAAGGTAAAATAACCTTAAACAATGATTGCATGCAGTTCTTAAGTGGTTGGAAGTGAGTTCTGACATCTGAAATGGTAGGCAGTGGAATGTGAGGATATTTTCAGGGTAGGTTTTGTCCGCTCGTAATAAAACACAACTTAGTAAAAAGGAGAATCACAGCGCACCAAAGGTTTCTGGCAGCAATGGTATACCCTACTTGGGCATTGATGGCAAACTCAAGAGGTTAGGTATAAACTGTTATGTCACCCAGTGGATAGCCAGCTGGCTCACAAACAGGACCCAAGAAGTTAGAAGTGGGGAGTCCACCTCTACAAAGAGGCCAGTCACAAGTGGAGTCCCTCAGGGATCAGTCCTGGAGCTGCTCCTTTTGGCATTTACTTCAGTGGCCTCTGGCTGACTAAATTTGCAGATGATTGCAGATTAGGAGCTGTTGTTGAATCTCCCACTGACACAATTTATTTATTTATTTATTGCATTTGTTTACCGGGAATGTCCACTGGGCCGAGAATGAGCCCATTTTCAGTGGAGGCCCGGGGAGAAAAGCTCCAAATTAATTACATATACACAGCAATGTTACACACAATACAGGGGAGAAAAGCTCCCATAATTACGTACACAGAAATGTTATGCACAATACAGGGGAGAAAAGCTCCACATTAATTACATACACTTAAGTGTTAACACACAATACAAAGTATATTGAGCAGTACAAGTAGATTATAGTAAAAGTAATAGCAACAATGAAAAATAGTTTGGAAACATGGTATAAAAATAGAATACATTCAATTAACATGTAAGTGAAAATGTATAGGTAGGGTTTTTAGCAGTGAGAAGAATTAGCTTCAGTGTAAGAATAGGAGGAGACAGATGGGTGAAAGTAGGGAAAGATCAAGCTAGAAGTGACAGCAGAGGGAGTTAGTATGGTAGAGAGAAGGAGAGGAAATACCAGTAATTAAAGTGAGAAGAGAGAGGTTCCAGTGAGGGAGGTCAGGTTTTGAGGTTATTTGTTAGGGTACAGGTGCATAGCCAGTGAGAAGAGAGAGATGAAGTCTGAGGGATTTTTTAAAAGATGCAGGATTACTGATAGTCCTGATTGAAGGAGGGAGATTATTCCTCAGCTTGGAGACAGTGAAAGAATACATTTAACCAGCTGAGAGTTTAGGTTTTTCAATAGTCAGTAACATTTTGTTTTCAGACCTGAGGTGTCAATTAGGTTGGTACATGGTGAGAATGCAGGAGAGGGATGGGCAGGATGCTGGGTGGTAGATAAGTTTATGGCCTAAGTTAATTTAAGATAAGTGAGATAGCGAGGAGATTCAAGCCAATTTAGTTGCTGCAGAGAGGAAGAGTGGTGGGAAGAGAATTTTGCATTTGTAATGAATTTGGCAAATTTGTTGTAGCATGAGTCAAGTTTTGTTTTCAGGGAAGATTGTAGATTTGTGGGGATGGGGGCTCCATATAATAGAGTTGGAAATAGGAAAGATGAGGCAAGGGCCTTTTTAGCAGTGAGGCTAAGAAAATAGTTGTGCCTATAAAGGGCTCCTAGCTTTTGATGTTTTTTTTTTTTGATATTACTATAGATGTGAAGGTCAAAAGTGAATTTATCATCAATGATAACGCCAAGCAATTTAGTACTAGGGACAATTTCAATGATAGTGTTGTTTTGGGAATGAACAGATAATATTGACTTGTCAATAGGGCTGGATTTTGTGAGGGTAAATATTAAGAGTTTTGTTTTATTGGGGTTGAGGGCGAGGTGGTTCTGGGACATCCAGATTTCAGTTGAAGTAAATGTGTCTTGGGTAAGATGCTGTAGTGCAGTGACAGATTTAGAAGAGCAGATAATCGTACAGTCATCTGCATATTGGATAACAGTGAAAGTTATTGACAAATATGGTGAATAAAAGGGGACCCAGTATTGAACCCCGGGGTACCCCTGTATTTGTATTGATGAAAGGGGTAGAAGACTGCTGCCATAATGTGGATTGCTGCCTATTGTTGAGATAGTTGGCAAACCAGCATATGGTTGGGGGGAGATATGCCAAGGTCAGAGAGTTTAGTAAGCAGAAGGGAGTGGGAAACTGTTTTGAATGCCTTGGATTGATCAAGAAAGGGTGCTGAGACTAAGGAGCCAGCATCTCGAGCTCTGTTAACTGTATCCAAGAAGGAAATTAGGGCAGTGTTAGTGCTATGTCTGGGCCTAAAGCCATGTTGAGTGGGAGAAAGGAGTTTGTGTTTTATCAGGTGACTAAGGAGCTGAGTGTGAGTACACATCTCTAGTATTTTTGAGATGGGGAAAGAATGGTGATAGTCTTCTCCAGGAAGGACTGACACAGACAGACAACTGCTGTCAAAGCCAGTGACTAAAACAAAATGCCAGGAAATGCATAATAGTATCCTTCAGGAAGTCATCCACCCCTGGTAACTATCATATTGACAACACACCTCTAAAAGTTGACTCAGAAGTCAGGGACTTTGGGAAAGACATAGAAAGAAATCTAGCCTTTGACCATCACATGTCTACAGTAGTGATAAAAGCATTCTATGTTGTGCAACTTATAAACAAAGATATGGCATCTTGGTCCAAGGAAGTCATTGTTCCACTGTATTCAGCATTCATCAGACCTATCACTGAATGCAGTGTCCTCTTTGGTATGCACCTAACCAGGCATATGCAGCAATTGGGACATTCACATATATTCCTCACTAAAATAATACAGGGCATAAGTAACATGTCCTATGCAGACCAACTCAAAGCCCTATCCCTGTATTTTGTCTCCTACAGGCTGTTGAGGGGAGTTCTATGTCTGGCATACAAAGTATTGTAAGACCCCACTCTGATGGACCTCCTGCAGATCCAAAAAACAAACAGCACCAGAATTAACAATTCTAAAGACTTAACCCTTGCCTGTGCTATAAATAGGACCTGCTGGAGAGACAGGGATGTATACCAGAGACTACCCCTTCCATGTGAAGCAGAATTCCTCCCTAACCCAGTTCAAGTATAACTTGGACAATTGGATGGGGAATAGGAAAGTCATCCCTGGTTTGCCACCTATGTCTCTAATGGATACAGGCAGTCTGTAAATGTTTCATCTCTGTAAATGTTTCATCTCCCAAGCCCCTGCTTAGACTTATCAAGGGTATCAGAACTTTTCAAATATTTCAGATGCATGGTTAGACTTAAAAAGGCCCTTGTGGTCATTAGCCTAGTAAACACCTATGGACAAAGTAATATCATCTGACAATAAAGCCAACTTTTCTTGATTACCATACCAATTATATCCTTGAATTTTTACGTCCCTTATTTTCTTTGCCAATTGCTCTAAAATATAAAGCAGATAAAGGGGAAAGAGAACAACCCTGCCTGCTTCCTCTGTTCAGGCAGAACTTATGATAGAGGAACCCTCTTCCTTTAATATTTGCCTCCAGTCCCTCATATTTCCTTGGAATTACCCTTGTTATTGTATGAGGGAGTGCAAATGCTTCCATTTTTCTACACATAAAATCTCAGTTTACTCTGTTGAATGCTTTCTGTAGATAAAGACCCACCCACAACAGTGGTAATTTCTTACATTCTGCTTCCATCTGAATTATCATTGTTCTGCAAAGGTTTGCATCCCTTCCACAAAACTACATTGATCCATAGCTATCAATTTTGTCAACACCATTGCCATTCTGTTAGCTAGAAAAAACGGCTTTCTTCCAAGATATTGGTGCTTCCCCTCCTCTTAAAATACTGTTTCACAAAACTTTCCAAATTTTTATCGCTTTCTTTCCTCCCAACTTCCAAACTTCCACAGGAATACCATCTGTTCCTGGAAACTTTCCTATAGACGGATTATACATCACTGTTTATATCTTATCTTCTCCTATCTTAACTGTTAATTAATTGTTGAACCTTACTTACTCTTACATTGGCAAAATTAAGTGTTCCATAAATACTTCGATTTGTGCTATTTCTTGATTTCCACGTCTTTGCTCTCTACAGATTTTCATAAAATTTCCGAAATATCTTTAATACCTCTGCAGGATCACTGGTTATTTTTCTTGTTATATGCTCCCTAAGTTTGGAGACAGACTTTTCTACTTTTTGTTGCCTAATTTGTTGTGCTAAAAGCTTTTGTGCTGTAGTCTTATTATCAAAAAAGTGGCTTAACAGCAATCTTTTAAACTCATGCATATTTCCAGATACTTATTTTCTCTTTTGCACTCTGCAGTTGTGCTTCTTGTTCTGTGAGATTCCCATTACTCTGTAATACTTAAGCCTTTCTCAGCCCCTCTAAATAAATGGTACTACTTTTTAACTATGTCTCTTTCTCTTTTATTTCTACCTTATTTTAAATTCCATTTTCATTTTGTTCCACTCACTAGCTTTAACTTCTGAAGAAATTTCTATCTTACAAATAACTCTTGAATAATTTCCACTACCCATTCATTAAATTCCTCTTTTTTAACAGGTAAATGGTAAAGTGTAAGTCTCTCATTTTTACTTCATTACTCTACATTTTTATCTTAGTTTTTATTAGCACATGGTCTGAAATTGTTATTGGATGTGCATCAAAGCTTTTCATTAAATTCCTATGTTTTTATGAAATATAATTTCTGTCTAGTCTAGCAGAGTTGTTATACCTTAGGGGATAATATGTAAATTATCTCTGACTTCCTACTACTGAATTCATTTCTTCCATATGAAATATTTTCATAACTTTCTTCAGAAATCTGTCCTCATGTATTATATTCACTTTCCAGGTCTCCCAGATACATTCTCATTGTTACAAATTAAGTTTTATAAGAAGTTACTGTTTACACCTATTATACATGACAGTTTTGAATGCATATTCCATCTTTTCTGTTACATGCACACACTAATGTTTGGCTGGCTCATCTTTTATACAGTTGTTTCTTGTCATTGCCATTTGAACCTATGTTACAATTTCAAAACTTTTGTTTTAATGAAAACTCTCAAACAAAAACTACATACATTTTCAGGGCACCCCTCAATAATGTATTAACTTAGAATAAACACAGAACATTATGTACATCTTCAGAAAATTAAGTTTAACCATCCAGATAGGAACAATTGCCTGAAATCGACAGCTGCATCCACAGGCATTACCTAACCTAAAATTAAGGTTAGTCATGCTAATGTGCATGTTTAACCTTGTGCTGTTTACTTACATTGTCTGTTCTTTTCTTATCCCTATTCCCCTCATAGATGTAAAAACAGCCTATATACTTTCAGAAAACATTGTCTTTTAGCAATAAGAAAAAGTGCACTGCCTCTTTTCAAACTAAATTATACACTGTTCTGTTAAATGCATTAAAATATTAACACTGCTAGGAAAGCTGTTACCTCTTATTCACTTCCAATAATTTCAAACTTTATTTTTTATTGAACTGATTGCTTTTTTACCCTTAAATTTTGCATTTCTCTCAGCAAAGAATGATGAAAACTCACAAGATTAATTGTTTGCACAGATTGCACAGTCTGCATTGAAAAAACAGCCAACAACTCTGTAGATGTATGAAGGACTCTTTGTCAGTTTAACTCAGAACAGAATGCACAACTTCTTTCCGCTGTAGACTTCTTAACTCCTACTGAATATTTGTTAATTGAAAAAAAAAAACAAGCTAATATCATTACACATTTATTAAACTTGGCACTTATCATGGCTGTCATCATTTTGTCTTATTTTTCAAACTTACTTGTTTATGAAAACAGTTGTTTATAGATCAAGTCAAGGACATTAATCCAGACAGAAAACATCTCAGTTCTACATATAATATAATCAGTTGCACGTTTACATCCTACCCCTCACCGAAAGCCCAGAATTACAGCATATTAACATAAACTTGCTTTGGCCTAGCCTTTCTTCTTTTATTACATTGTAAAGCCTATATTTCTTAAATTAAAAAAGTACTTGTTTACTTTAATATTTTTATTACATACAACAATCACTGAAAAGAATTGCCCCACCCCTACATTTAAAATACCCTTGACTACATACTGGACAAAACTGCTTTACTATATAACATGCAGTTTATATCATGAAATGCATTATACAAATACTATTCAGAACAAAAATTGTTTTACTTACAGTTACATTTTTCCCTTAGTGTCTTTCTAAACATTAATGACATAAAGTGGGGTATATACTTTACAGTTTCACAAAGTCAACAAAAGCCCATTCTTTCACAGCTACTTTTTATTGAAAAGCCATATTTCACAAATGTGATTGATGCTTTATAGTCTCACATTTATTCACTAATTTCAGTGTTGCTTGTCTTCTTGTTCATATCTATCTCCCAACACCATACTCTAGTTCAAGTCCAATGTATTCCTGAGTCTTCTAGTCAACTCCTGTGCTTTTTTTCTATCTCACAATCATTTTCCTTTGTAAAACTGGAAAAGATTTCGCTATCAAAGTCACTCTACGAGCTTAATTCTTAGACTAATGAGAAGGAGAGTCCCCTTCTGTTTGATGGATCACTTTTTTGTTGGATAAAGTTTTATATTTCCTCCTTAGCCTGTTCTACATAAAAAAACTGTCTTTGAACTTCCAGGAAAAAATACTCTGAAGACAGCTGAATATAGCAGTTTGAATCTCACACCTGCCTTTCAACATCCCTGATTACCGGGATAAATTTGCTTGTCTTCTGCATGGTGTATAGTGAAAAATGATTTACCACAAACACTCTGCTGTCTCCAGTTTTTTATACTTATACTTTTCCCTTCTTCCACAGTTTTGTCAGGATCATTTTTTTTCTGCTGGTATGATAATATCTTTACTAATGCAAGTCTTGGCTGCAGTTTCATGGCCAGGTTTGTAGCATAAACTTGGAGTGATCTTTCAATTAACAAATCCTGCTGTGGAATACCACTTCAGTTTGTTCAATTGTTATTTTCATAAAATTAATACAGTCTGTTCCTTCCAGTTTCTTTTGTATAGCAGAAAATCTTGAGTTTTTTCTGTGTGGTGTGTTTTCTTATTCTAGTATTTTTAAACAGCTGTTCTTGGTAAGTCTCATACTCAGTCAGTCCTTTCTTCATGTCATCCTGTGATTTTTGCAGTTTTATCAGTTCATCTGAATAGCTAGTTAAAGCTTGTTCTATTTTTTTTCCAGACTTTTGTTATTTGAGTTGATAAACTCCTTCAGTGTTTCATTTATCTTAAAGACCTCTGGGTACATTTCATTTATTTTTACCTCTAAATTAATGGAAGCTATCTCTTGTACCAAAGCTAAAGCTTGAACTGTTTTTTTGCTGAACAGCTGCAGGATTCTTCCTGGTCAGTGTTTTCTCTTCACCTTTTCTAGTTGAGTTTTGTTCAGTTTCTCTAAATTTCTTCTTTGCTGGCATACAGCCAAGGTATTTACTAGCCAGTAACTGAATGTTACTTAAGCTAGCAGAATTACTAGCTCTTATTTCTCACTTTCCTGTTTCACACAGAGTTGAAATTAAGCCATTGATCAGTGTGCAGCCATCTTGGAAATGCAACTTGTAACCCACTTTTTGATTATTTTCCTTTCAACAGGTACAGTCTGTAAAACTCAAATTTTACCAAAAACTCTGATTACTCATTAGCTCTGTCTTCATTGGAAGTGCAACAAATCAAGACCAGGTACATTCTGTATACATATATATATATATATATATATATATATATATATATATATATATATATATATATATATATATATGGGCCAGTTTATATACATAGAATAAAACACTTTCCCTGTTGCAGCTCCCAAAACTGACAAATATTTTAATTTACTGTTTAATATTTATAAGTTGTACATTTTTCATACACTGCAAATGTTTATCAGCAAATCAGATTTCAAATATGCCTGAATCTCTTTTACTAATAACTTAACAGTTTGATGTTCCTGCATTTTTTACAATGAAATTCTGTGGTTTAAATCTCATTGGAAAACATTAAGCTTTAGATCAACTCAAATTTCCTTTATAAAGCCTTTAGCATGAAAAAACTATATGAAATAAATCCCAAAGATGCCTGCCTTAAACGTTAGGTTGTCTCCTCAAATGTATGGGGGGGGGGATTAACAGTGTGTGTGTGTGTGTGTGTGTGTGTGTGTGTGTGTGTGTGTGTCAGTGCATCTTTATGCATGTGTATACATGCCCAAGTGCATTTATAATTACTTGTGCACTAGTCTGCACATGCCTTTTATTGAATTACATGCAGAAATATTTGAACACATTAGCTTTCATGCAATATGCATTTTCTGTGGTTGATTGATTATTAGGAGTGTTATCCTTAACATGACAGTATAACATCAACACTGAATAAAGATCCACACTGTAACTTTGTAGAAGTATGAGGAATTAAATTTAACATCCTACAATAGCACATTTAACTACTCATGAGGTTAAGTTTTTTTAAATTCATGAAAATTAACTGGTGATTTATAACTGTGTCATTTGGCACATTGCCCATATCTGGAAATCACTACATGCAAATGACTGGAGAAACCTAGAAGAAAAAACACTTTTGTTAGCTTAAATATTTAATTTAAGAATTAAGATCTATCTAAATATAACTGATTTAAAATGCCACTCCACATAGAACCCATGAAAAGAAAGAAAAGGTTGTTAAAATCAAAGTCCTGTTCTGTGCAAAACTTTCTTCTTTTTATTTTTCTCTACTCTTTTACCTTGCCTCAAGATGCAGACAGTTTCTGGGTAGTTTGAACAACTTTGTGTCTGTGTTTTGCAATAGACTTTTCCTGTCCAAAACTTTAGGATTTAAGGCTGAACATTAGTGAAACATTTTGTCTTCACAGCTTGCAGAAGTCTTCTGTGTCTGTTTGGAGCTTTAGGATTTGTGGCACAGTCTATCTCTTTTAAAAATAAATGCAGAATTAATTATTTTCTTTTATTTCTTAAACTGCCTAGACACAATTCAGTTTTTATCTAGGAGAAGAAGTACTGAAGAACATTGCCAAACAGAATTCTGTTTTAAATTATGACATAAATTCATCTTTCTTCCTTGGACAACTCAAAACATCAAGGATCATGGGATAAACTCACATATACTTTACAGCTAAGAGACCTTTAACAGTTCATGACTAAACTCTACACTGCAAAAAAAAGAAAAAATTGAAACTTTTGTTTTAGCATAATAGCTGGTAAAAAGTGCTGTCTTTAACATGACAACTTCCAAGTAACCTAAGAATTTACATTCATACGTTTGTCTGCACCTTATTAGTTCCTGTCTGCTTGACAATTAAATGCTATTTGTGTGTTTTTCTGTGTTCCTGCTGCTTGGCAGAAATCATTTTTACCACTTATTGTACTGAACTGTACAGCATGTTATTAATGCTCTCTAGAACTGAAAAACATTAGTTATTGGCTTAATCTCTAAGAGAAATGCCCTTTGAGAATTTAGGCTCCCTGTCCATTTATCTAATAATAAAATACTGAAGTGAGTACCTGTACCGCAGTTGCATTTTTCTCATGATGCATTCTTTCATGTTCTGCTGCCTAGCCTCTCCCACGTCTTCCTTCATCGAAAATGCTTAATGTTCTATTAATTTTGACTAGTTTGAAGAGTCTTACCACTGCTTTGTTTCTTTCTCTCTCTCTCTCTCTGCATTTTTGCAAACTCAAGATATGGAAAGCAGGAATCAAAGGTTCCAGGAATCTCTTCAAGGAGTAAAAGAAAAATGTTTTATATCCTGTAGCTAGACCAAAGAAGTTATTACAAAAGACCTATCAGTAACAGAAGGTAACTGCCACTTCAGGCTGTCAAACCAGGGGCTTGACATTTTCTCTAGCTAGTTTTTTACTGCTATGGAAGTTGACAGGGGACATTTCATGTGTGTGCATAATCATTTAGATTGGTGACCATGGATAAATGATTTGTTTAGTTATTAGAGCAGTGGGGCACAATGACATTTACTTAACTTTGTTATGTTAGGGGCTGTGTACTTCTCAAAAAAAACATTGTGTGCATGTCATAGATGATTTAATACCTGTTTTTGCAGAAGCAGATGGTAGAATCAGTCCACTTGGATCAGAGTGGAGCCTGTTATTTTATTTTCTTTTTAATGGTACCAAATAAAAAAAAACAGGAGCTCTCTATCCTGTTGGGGAATGAGAGGACATTCTGCACAAAAAACGCAGTGTAGTAGTATTTTCATCTGTCTCCAGCTCCTGAAGAAAAGAACTAATTCTGTACCATACACATTAAAGATAACATTCCTAACATAACATGTATATAACAAACATTTCAAACAGTGCAGACAATACAGCAAATACTTTATATGGAAATACATTATGCTGTACTATTCATGAAAGGGATAGCCAGCCAGATAAAAATAGGCTGATCCAAAGGACACAACTGCAGAAAAGAAAATATACAGTGGAGTAAATATGTTTAAATTAGGGAGAAGTTGAACATCAAGATATCAAGAACCTTAGTAAAGGTTGAATTAAAAAAACGTTGTACTTTATAGAACACTTAATATCAATGGGTTAATATGGTGAAAGATTTGTCTATAAACAGTATGTTTGTACTGGTGGTTTTGGGGAAGCAGTTTTGACTACTTAGCTTGCTTAAATTAAGTTAAGTAAGTTAATAAATAATAGGTTAAATTAGTGTTAAATGCCTTATTCACTTCCTCGTACATTATCCAATGGATCATATCTTACTTTTCTGTAGTTTTACTATCAACAGTTCAAATTTTTGAGTTCAGAGTTGTCTTTTCAGGCAAGTTGAACCAAAATAAAGAAATGCAGCTGAAGGATTGGTGGTAATGTGAGCAAAACTCAGAAAAAAATATGTTACTATATTTGAGATTGAGTTATAAAACTGAAAATGGCTTGTTTGTGAAATACAAAACAAAAATGAGTACAGTTCATCGAAACTATTTTCTAGCCAGTAGAGTTTGACTTTTTCTGCATTGCTGTGCAACCTTGGAGGTGAGTGGTATATGACCTGCTTCAACACAGAGTCCTATATTACCTTCTCCATACATATGCATGTTCCTTATATCCATGTTGAAAGTTACCACCAGGCGCTGGCTTGGCAAGCCTATCATCCATGCTAGCACATGCATTTAGATCACAAGTCCTCCTAAAAGAGATTGTGGAAGTACAGGTCCAGCTTCACCACCCTTTTTGTCGTCTCCCATGATGGGCATGCCTATCTTCCCCTGCCAGCTCTGTCATGCTTTCAAGTCACTAAATAAACTTATGTCCTTGTGTTGTGTTTAAGATTTTATTCATCTATGCTATCATATCTGGCTTTTCAGTTTTTGATACAAAACTTATTTTGTCTAGCTGAATTTGTATTGAGTTTTCAAAGCTAATTTTGGTGAACAGAAACAAATCAAAACATAGTCCCCAAAACTATCTTTAGCAAACAGTATAAACTTTTTTTTTGTATTCTGATGATGTGAGGATGATGAGTGTGATGTGAGGAAATGTGGCAGAACCCCAGTAAGACATAGTGGCCATAAATAGCAGAGGTATTACTGTATGCACACATGGGAGCTATGTGACCCTCTTGCTTTAGTTTCTTGACTTCCAGCTCCCCTGGAAATGGTTTGACTTTCTGTCTCACAGTTCTGGGCATGCAGTAATATTTGTTCCACACCCACTACTTAATTCTGTGCTACATATTTATTCAGTAATGTTTGCTATGATGGCCATACTGTTACTGGTCTGAATGTAAAGCCCTCATTCTATTTGTGGGGTTTCGTTTGCTATGAGGACTCATTCCTGAGGAAGGGGATTGGCTGTATGGATTTTAACAATCTTATAACTATATTGTTGCTTGCAAGTTAGAAACTATGTTGTAGTATGTGCAGCTAGTGGAAAAAAATCATTCTTCCAGATTTTTATACAAGTTAGGTTACTGTTCGTTACTTGTGAAAATCTTCAGAAACAGAAAAGAAACACTGCTTTTAGACAGAAGCTAATTAGATTGTGAAGCCATGCTCTGGTCACAGCATACTTACAATGCTTCTGGTTGAAATACAGTGTACTTTTCAATAACTGGGTGACCCTAGAGAATAGGCAGTAGTGGTACCCGTAGGCCAGAATGGGAAAGAGTAAATCAAGATGGAAAATAGATTACCTGACAGCTGTAAGTCTTATTTAACAGTATAAATGCACTTTTAGAATTGTTGCCTTTGTTTCTCTTGCTCACTGGTACACAGTTCCTTGTTTTGCTGATAGTACATCATCATCATCTAGACTTCTGTGTTCTCTTTCTAGTTCATGTCAGCCCTCAGTAAAGGGCCTCCTTTATTAATGTTAACCATTCCAGACTGTACAGTTTGGGGCTTTCACTTTATAATGTAAACAGACTGATATGCCCCTTCCTTCCTGCCTCTGTCCCATCCCACCCCTCATGTTTCTTGTGTAAACAGTGACAAAAATATTTCTTTAAAGAATACTACTTTTTAATTGTTTGTGTTCTCATTCATCATTTTGTTTCTTTGCTTTTTGAACTTACGGTTCTATATGTTACATTTTTTTCAAGTATAATACTGAAAATGCTGTCCTATTTCATCTGTCTTCTCACATGTACCAGTATTAGCCTCAGTACACAAAGGTTTCAGGAAGCCGATTAAAAGCTCATTCTGATGTTTCTGTCTTTGCAGCTGTATTGGCATTGCCTTTTGAAATGTTACATGTGACTAGTAGGCTGTTCTGTCTGACCTGAAATGTAGAGCTACACCTAATGAGTGCCTTCTCTCTGTGTGTTTCTTTCTCATTAGCATTAATGGCAACTATATTACAGCTTCAGGAGTGAAGTATCTGGCTGAAGCCCTGCAAAGTCCGTGTTGTAAATTGCAGACACTTACGTAAGTAGAACAAGATGTAATCCCATAATGAAGAGCTAATGAAACTTTTTCTACCTCCCCTCATCTCTTTTCATTTGGATGGATGCTCTGAAGTGGCAAAGTTTATGTCTGTAAAGTGAGACTGTATGCACATGACAAAGTATGGTCACTAGAACTGAAAGGCAGCTTATTTGCCAGAAATATACTAATGCATCTGAGTGAGCATAGAACTCCATGTATTTAAATTCATGCACATTTTTTTATTTCCAAAGAGAAACAGCATAAGAGGTCTTGCAGGCAGCATCCTGAACATAGATTTACCCACATCCCTTTTACTGAAGGAATGGTAGCTCATTTAAGGTATAATGTTAATCAGGAAATCTAATGTTGCATCCAGAAATATGGCACACACATCTTAGTTACAGAATAACTGGTGAATTTTTAAGATTGGTAATGGAACTAAATGCATGTAAATACAACAAGTAAGCATGCTTATGGCTACAGGGAGATGGAGTTGCATAAACTGCACTCATTGTACTTGCACTGGCTGCCTAGCAACTGCCTTATTCTAGTATGTATTCCAGAAAAGCATGACTGTCTCTATAAAATATTTAAAGGAATTTAGAAAAAAAAATGATTTGAAATCTTTCCATATCCAGTGTAATAATACCAGTGATTTTTTGCAGTTTACAATGAACTATTCAGCACATAACATAGATTTTTTTGGATGTCACCATCTATAAAGTAGAGGAGGGATGGTCAACTAAACTTCATAGAAAACAATGTTATCATCCAACATTTTTACATTAGACTACAATGCATAACAAGCATATTTTTTTGAATATAGTTAAAGGGTAGGCAATGAGGGTATCACAGTTATGCTGTCGAGGAAATATATAAAAAAGAACTTTCTAATCTCAAAACAGGATTTTTGAGTAGAGGTTACCCCTAAACAAGAAATAAGACAAACCATATTATAAGGTACACAAGGAAAGAAAAGGTAAACAAAACCATACCACTCTGATAGAGTAATAGGTGAAGGCCAAGCTGAGAGAGATCGCAATAAGGGACCTTGTCAGACATCTCGGGTGTTGCCCTATAAAATGGACATTGAAAAGTTTAAAGATATTATACATCAGAACTGGCATATATTGCTAGTGGGCAATGACACTACCAGTATAATGGGCACACAACCACGTTTTATTTTTAAAAATAGAAAAAATTTAAAACAACAGCTCTGTTAGCCAAGAATGATTAGAACATTGGACAGTCTAAATATGGGTACTCGTAAGTGTGGAAATTGTGCATACTATCAGTACATTGATGAGTCTAAGTTTTTTAAACATCCAGAGACAGGGTACCTTTGGGAACTTAGAACTACAGCAGATTATAATACAAGTAATGTAGTGTATGTGGCTCACTGCAAAATTTGTTTTCAATTCTGTGTAGGTAAAACCAATCGCCACCTGAAGGAATGTGTCAGAGATCATGTATACTGTACTAGGAGAGGACAGGAATATAGTGCCTTAGCAAAACATACCCTCTCCAAAGGTGTAGAATATACATTTCTCTTTCAAGTGCTACATGTACAAAGTGTAAGTGTTAGGATGGGGGACATAGTAAATTCAACAGAAAATATGGAAGTTCATTGGATATTTTAGCTGGGAGCACAAAGAGGGCTAGTTCTTAATGACTCTGTCCCTCTTAAACCAGTTCTAAAATCTAGGAAACTGAAGTAATTCTGATATATTTCATTAATTCATATTATTAGTATATATATTTAAAATTCTTATGTACATTTATGCATTAGAAACAAACAGTTATTATTAGTATTTTATGTATCAATAAAGAATGATGTACAATTTTATATAGTATGTTGTTGCTTTAAAAGTATATGTAGTAATTAGTATAATTAATTTTACAAGTGTTAGGATTGGTTAGTTTGAATTTGTTGCGTGAATATAAGCATTTAATGTTGATTCGTTCTTTGTCTGATGAAGCAATGTTGACCATTGCGAAAGTGCTTACACTCTTTCATTAAACTAGTGGATTTTTTACTGCTGCTGCTTTATTTTATTTTGTTCAACTGCTGTGACGACTGTATTCCAGTTACCTTCCATCTGGGTTTCTGTGTGAGAAAAAAAATTAATATAAACCTCCTTATTGTCTGCTGGATTGCAAATTTGTTATGCAACACATCCTGGGTTGTGAAAGTTTCTGACGCCCTCTCTGAACATAAAACTGTAACTAGTGGGATATCACGAAGATCATTCATGGGGCCTCTCCTGTTTAGCATTTATTTTGCAGATATCCAAGCCAATATCCCAGTAGTGTTTCTGACCAGGTTTGCTGATGACTGTAGGCTAAGCACTGTTATCTGCTCACTGACTGATACAAAAAAGCTTTAGCAAAACCTGGAATTTGCACATACCTGGTGTACTGAAAACTCTCTTAATTTAAATGCAAAAAAGCGTATTATGTTTGCATTCAGCAAAAATGCTGTGCCCATCTCATATGTTATATAAATGATCGTCCTCTTCAGACAGAGACATTCAAAATAGACTGACTACAGAATACTTATTTGGACAACTTTCTCTCATTCTGTCATCATTTTCAAATAAAAAAAATCAAATCAAAAGTAACTTTATTGTCATTCAGCTATGCACAATGCTAGCATAAAGTTGAATGAAATTTCATTTCTCCAAAGCTCAACAGAAAACATAACAGTTTAGCACAGACATAAAGCAACACAAAACACATAATACTGCAGTGAATGAGCTAACTGAAGGCACAAGAAGAAGAAACCAAACACAATTTCAAGTACTACAGCACTCTGTACTTCACACTGCCATTATCACTCCGTCCAGCAACATACAAGTACCATTTATTTTCCTCTGCCATCCATCCGACACCACAGACCTCAAAAACTGCTATTACCAGCACACCATTCACTATCCAAGCCCAGTCCTTCCCTGATACCACCTACACCCAATCTCTGTTGCCTGCAGGCCGAACTGCAATTCAGTCAGTCTACCAGCAACAACACCAATCCAGTCCAGCTACTAGTGACAACAAAACAGATCTGGTCTCTTAAAAGCACATGGTCTCCACATCCTGCACTCTGTATCCAACTTGGCTTACCACTGCAGCCTAAACTTCTATACTTAGTGTTCCAGTGGAAGAAGGGAATAAAAACAAGCAAAAAATCCGAGGACTCCACAAACAGCATCACTATACACAGCCAAATGCTTGAAAGACTACAGACCACCAGGTAAGGAATCACAAAGAAACTACACTTGCAAACACAAAAAAGTGCATACGAGAGCCGGAGAGGCTGCTGCCACATGGGTGCCACCATATTGACAGATTTTGAAACCAGTGTCAGAAAATCGTTCCATCTGATTCAATAAATTTCCAAGGGAATATCTTCAAGATCCAAAGAAGTCATCTTAGTACTGTACTCTTACCTTATCAGACCCATCACTGAATGCAGTGTCCCCCTTGGAGTATACAAATCCAAACATACTACTCAGCTGAAAAAGCCCCATTGATTCTTAACCAAGTAAATTTAAGGTCCTAAATCCTTCAACTATCTTGACAGATTAGCACAACTTTTTATACTTAGTAGCCTACTGGCAGTTTCATGGTGACCTGTCTTGCATTTTAAGTCATGAAAGTTCCAGTCCTGTTTGACTTCCCATTTCTTCTATAAACATTTTTACTAAGGACCTAAATCTACTCCAGCAAATAAGCATGACTCACTCAAGGGAAAGGTACCTAATGTAATGCAATACCAGCCAATGGAATAGGTTAGCACTACCTGTCAAGAAAAGTGGTAGTTTGTCTCCCTTTAAGGTTAGTCTTGATGATTGGATCAGTAGACAAAACTTTTGACAAGGGTTATCATGTATCACCATGCTTAGGTGTCACTATTCTGATGGATATGGAGGAGTGATGTGGCTACAGAAGGATGACGTGGCATGGCCACAGTGCTTAAGTTTGCCCTGTGAATGCTGACTGCTACCCTTGCACAGACTTATGTAATAGGTCATCAGGGTTCTGTACACCATAGCCAAATTGTGCAAATACAGGAAGTTATGACCAGAAAGTGCCTATAGGACTCTCAGGGTCCCTATGCCCATGAAGCAAGTACTTTACCTGATTTTTTTTTAAATACTAACCAAAATTACATAGTTTTGTGGCCATGATAATGTTTTAAATAGTTGGTTATTCTTATCAACTTTTCTAGCTTGTGAGTGACAACAGCAAGGTCACAGTTTGTAGCTAGACAGGAAAATACAAACTGGATACTCCCCAGTACTTTTTATGTTACTCTAACTTTGAATGTCTCTTGAAATCTTTGTAAGGCTTCATGTTGCTTTGCAAAGATTAGAAAAGTTTGCAAAAATGTATTTAAATGCTGTCAGAAAAGAAATTGGGAAACAACAAACCATATGAAGAGATGTTACATTTTGAAAAATATTCACATTGCACCATACCATGTAGAATATTTGCTGTATGCACGTGGGACAATCTCCTTAGCTTTGCCTCAATGTTTACTGTGTGCATGTGAGACAGTCCCTCTAATTTTGCACCCTGGAAAATGTCATTTAGTATTCCTGCTATAGGAGATATTTTGTTTTTTTTTCTCCTACTTATAATTTTTATTAATTTCATATTGTCTCTTTCTGAACTGTTTTATGATTACATTTGCTGCCTTTTATAATCTGTGGTCACATACAGTTCATTTGACAGCTGATCACATGGCCATGATAAAAAGAGTTTGCTAACCAGAAATTTATCAGTGACAAAGCTGACTATTAATACAGCTGATAAATGCATGGCCAACATTTCTACTGAGACACAAAAACAGCAGATTTACTTGCTAACTTGCTTTGGGATAAGCAAGTGGATGAAAAGTGTTCAAGTGTCTTGAGAAGTAACACAGTAGCTCCCAGTGCAGGGTGTCATTCACAAGGGTAAAGGCAACTCATGGAGAAAAAGAAACAGGGACAGCTTTACTGTGGCAGTCTTTATTTATTTTTTAAAATAAGAAAACATCTTTATTAAATGATCATCTATGAAATAAGTCACGTTGCATTTATATAAGTGATAATAAACCATAGTGACTCTATCTCAGTTGCAAACATTATACATTCCAAGCCGTGTGACACAACTGCGGCTGCAAACATACATCACTTTTAACATATTCAGTCATTGTTAGTCAACCATTACATAGCTCATTTATATCCTGCCTTCTTTTAAACCTCTCTCCTCCACTGCATGTATTAATCACACAGTTCCCATTTTTCCTATGTAATTTGCTCCTACCCTTTTCTAAAGATCCCAGTTCTGGTTGTTTTATCTCTGTTACTATCTTCACTACCTCTAGTAAAGTTGGTTTAGACTTTGATTTCCATTTTCTAATAATTGCTTTTTGGTAACCATCATAATTAGACTCAGTAAGGCCTTACTATGTGTAGGCAATTTTGAGTTTGTATCATAGCTCAAAAAATCATTTCACTAGTCATTCCAACTTGCTCACCCAGTATCTCCGACAGAGCAGTCTGCAGGGGAATCTTTAAAGTCAACCAACTCATTACACTCCCAGGAAAAAATGTTCCCAGTTACCTCTTACTTCCCCATTACACCTCCACCATTTGCTGCCTACCTGAGGAAAAATTCTTTGAAGTCTGCTTGGAGTATAAAAATAGCTATGTAAGCACTTCCAGGCAAAGATCCAAAATCATCTAGATTTTGTTGCATATTTGGGAGACATGCATATATCCCCCATTGTTTCTTTGTGAATTGCTTATCTAATATTTCTTCCCAGTCTTTCTTAACCTCCTCTGATTGATTCTTATAGTTATCATGCAATATTTTATATGCTGTACTAATTATTCCTTTCTTAATGGCAACTTCTGTTCTAGATTCTACTAAAAACTCTACCAGTGCTGGTCTTTCATTTAGGACCCCCTGTTTCTTTCTCTTTGCCTATACTGTGATATCAATCCTTGATGGGGAAGGCAATCTATAGCCTGCAGTTCAAATAAGCGCTTTGCATCTTCCCATTTGCACCCAGTACCTTGGTTCCTTTGCCAGTTTTCTCCAATACATTCTTACCCACACTTGCCTATTGTCTCTATCCCTAATTGCAGTCATCCCTATCGGCAGAATCTCCTTTGTCCATTCCCATGCTGTCTTAGTTCTTAGAAGACCTTGTGCTACTTTATGAATATATATTCTGTATGATTATTGTTGTTCTCCTTAAAGCTCTGCATCCAAAATCCCAGTCGCTCCCTGTTATGTGAGCTCCTCCTGTTTCAACATCATCTCCTTTCACTATGAATTATAGTTTTCTGCTTGTGCTATGTATAATAGCCTTACCTGTGTTGCTCTGAAATACTCCTTCAACTCGAGTAATCCCAATCTGCCCTGTTCTGTTAGAAGAAAAAGCTCATCCCACTTGACTCTTGCCGTCTTCCCCTCCCAGATAAAATCCTTCAGCTCTTTATTAATTGCTATCCACAACTTCTCCTCTGATTGATTAAAAATACGCCTGACCAGTGTATAAGACTAAAGGAACTAAAAACATTTTAACTGCTTGTATTTTACTATCAATATCCATATAACAGAGCTTCCATTTTCTCAATTTTTGTATTAACTTTTGTTAGTCTCTTCCCACATATCCTTAGCTGCCACGCCAGCATCATTTTTAATCCATACTCCTAAATACTTAATTTTATCACGTCCCATAAATATGGATATTGCTGAATGGGTTTGTATGCGGGTATATAATTTGCCACTCCGTCAAAGTAGGGGAAGCTACCTCTAGTAGTAGACCTGTAACGAGCAGTGTACCCCAAGGCTTGGTCTTGGGGCCTCTATTGTTTAGGATATACTTTTCTGAGGTGCAAGGCAAAACTAGTGGTCTGTGGCTGACCATGTTTGCAGATGACTGCAAGCTGGGCACTGTCTTAAATTCCCCTAGTGATGTAAACATCCTGCAAGAGGGCCTTACCAAAACTAATGACTGGTGCCAGAAGCATGGCCTCATACTGAATGCCAAGAAATGCTTCATTATCCTCTTTGGGGAGAATGTCATCCCCACTAATTATCACATTAAGAACAACGTACTAAGCATGCAATCACTCGTGACGGACCTGGGCACCCAGGTTGATAGCAATCTGACTTTTGACCACCACGTTGCCTCCGTTATATGGAAGGCTTCTACATGGCCCTCCTCATAAATAAGCATATTTCATCCAGGAACAAGGCGGTCATAACATCCTTGTACTCCTCCCTTATCAGACCCATTATCGAGTACAATGTACCATTCGGCATGTACCTTGCCAAGCACATGCAGCAGTTGGAGAGACCAAAGAGGTTCTTTACCAGGAAAATACAGGGTCTCAAACACCTGTCCTATACAGATAGGCTAAAAGCCCTGTCCCTCTGTTCAGTCTCATACAGACTGCTTAGAGTTGACCTGTGTCTGGCATACAAGGCCATTTCAGACCCAGGCTTGATGGAGTTGCTGCATATCTGTAAGACAAACTCCACTCATGCAAATCACATGCAAGGCCTTAAGCTGGTCTCTGACATTAATAGAACCTGTTGGTGGGATAGATTTGTGTCCCAAAGACTCCCCTATCTGTGGAATAGACTCCCTCTCCATGTCAAGCAGAGTACCTCTCTAGCCCTCTTTAAGAGGAACCTGGATGACTGGATGGGAATCAGAAAATATACCCCTGGGATCCCACCTCTGTCCCTGCTGGACAGGGGAAACAGGTGCTGACTTTGAGAGAACATGGGCAAAATTCTTGGCTAGGCTTATAAGGGCCTCTGGGCCAATAGCCTAGTATCATCCTATAAACCTATTAACTGCTATTGCTTTTGTTTTTGCTTCATTCATTTTGTATCCTGAAAAGGTTTGAAAATTTCTTCCACAACACTGTAATGTCTCTTTCTAGTTTTGTCAGGTATAAAATAATGTCATCTCCAAATAGAGCCAGCTTTTTTTGACTGCCATACTAATTATATCCCTAGATTTCTGAGTCCCTTATTTTCTTTGACAATGGTTCTAAATGTAATCCAAATAGCAAAGGGGAGAGAAGACACCCTACCTCATTCCTCTGCTCAAGCAGAGGTTATCAGAGAGGACTCCACCCACTTTAATTTTCAGCTCCAATCCTTCATATAGCCTCCTAATCAACCTTATAATTTTATCAGGGAATGCAAATGCTTCCATTGTTCTAGTCATAAAATCCCAGCTCACTCTGGCAAATGCTTTCTCTGCAGCAAGACCCACCAGCAACAGTGGTATTTTCTTACATTCTGCTTCCCTCTGGATCATCACTGCTCTGTTTATGTTGTCAAATGTTTGCCTTCCCTCCACAAAACCACATTGATCCATCTCTATCAATGTTGGTATCAGTTTTGCCATTCTTTTAGCCATTATAGACATAAACACTTTATGATCATGATTTAGTATTGAAATGGGCCTGTATGAAGCTGGATCTGATGGATCTTTACCCTCTTTAGGTAGTGCAGATACTACCACTTTCTTCCAGGATGTTGGTACTTCTCCTCTTAAAATACTGTTAAACAAAAACCTTACAGATCTTCATCAGTTTTTTTGCTCCTAGCATCCAAACTTACACTGGAATACCATCTAATCCCGGGGACTTTCCTGTAGATTGGTTATACATCACCATTTTTATCTCATCTCATCCTATCCTAACTGTTAGTAATTGAGCCTCCTCTCCCTCTAGCCTTGGCATATTTAATTCTTCCATAAACATTTCCATTTGTACCTTTTCTTTTTTCCATATTTCTCTGCTTTGTACAGCCTTTCATAGAATTTCTGAAATATTTCTAATACTTCTTCAGGCTCTATAGTTATCTTCCTTGTAATAGGCTTCCTAAGCTTGATGACAGCCCTTTCTATTTTCTCGTCTGCGTCATTGTGCTAAACGTTTTTGCACTCTAGACTTATTATCAAAAACAGTAGCTTAACAACAATCTTTCTAAACTCATGCATATTATCAAGGTAGCCCCTTATTTTCTGTTTAGCATTCTGTAGTTGCTCTTCTTCTTGTTCTGTAAGATTCCCTCTATTTTGCAGTACTTAAATACTTGTCAGTCCCTCTAAATAATTCTTGTTACTGCTTAACCATATCTCCCTTGCTTTTATTTCCACCCTATTTTTAATTCACATTTTAGTTTTATCCCACTCCCTAGCTATATTTTCAGAAGAAGTTTCTATCTTCTCTAATAGCTCCTGAATAATTTCCACTACCCATTCTTTAAATTCCTCACTTTTCAACAGATAGGCGGGAAAATGCCAATGTTTCATTTTTATTTCATTACCCTGTGTTTTTATTTTAGTAATTATTGGTGCATGATCTGAAATAGTTCTTGGGTGCATATCAAGGCCTTCAATTAAATGCATATGCTCCTGCGAAATGTAAATTCTGTCTTGCCTAGCCTGTTTTTTGTATCTTGGGGATTAATATGTAAATTTTCTCTGAATTCCTAGTACTAAATTCACATCTTCTATGCCAAATATTTTTATACATTTCTTTAAAAATCTACCCTCCATTTTTATATTTCCCCTTTATGGGCCCCCCAGACACATCTTCCCTGTTGCAAATCAAATTCTAGTATCCACCTATAAGTAATATTCCTTGCTAAAAGCTGGTTATTTCTCACAGAATTTTCTTTAGCTGTATTACAGCTCTATTACAGCAATTTGTGGTGTAATATAAATACATGCCAGTGTAATCCTCCTCCCTTGCCAGTAGCCCCTTAGTACTACAAATCTATCATTATTGTCATCTTTTCTTCTTCTATTGCTATTGGAGCTCATCTTGCAATTAATATAAGTACGCTTGTCTTCCTTTGCCCCAGGTATTCTGCTGAATAATCATCCTGAAAACCTTTCTTTATCAAATTCACATGTTCAGTTCTTTCCAAGCATGTCTCCTATAGCATATCTATTTGCACTCTACATTTTTTAGTATAGTTCACCACTCTTTCTTTTTTTGGATTTATCTGTGAGACCATTAACATTTAAAGACATTATAGAAATAATCATATTCTTGATGGATTATTATTCCTACCTTTTATGTATAATAGCTTTTTTGTTAAATGTCTAGTTCAAGCTTTTGTGTTACATGCATGCACTGTTTGGCAGGTTAATCTTTTATACAACTGTTTCTTGTCATCTCCATTTGAGCCTATGTCACATCTTATAGAACTTTGTGTTTTATTGAAAACCCTCAAATAAAACTACACATACATACACACACACACACACACACACACACACACACACACACACACACACACACACACACACACACACACACACACACACACACACACACACACACACACAGTACCCCTGTAAAACTTGCTAACATAATAATAACACGCAAAACTATGTACATCTTCAAATATTGAAGTTTTGTCCCCTTAATAGGAACATATGTTCCAAATTGACAACCACAAACACAGACTCGAGCTAAAAAGAAAGAAAGCTTATCCCTGTTAAGATGCATGGTAGAACTTGTGATTGTATTAAGTGCTGTCTTGTTGTGCCTTATCTTTATAGTTCTCCCAGCTGGGAAACACTTAAATGCTTTCAGAAAACATTTTCTCCAAGGCATTTCCCTTTGTCAGATTGTCTGCTAGTGATATAAATACCAGATACAGGACTGTTTGCTAGAAGAAAGACCTTTTAAGATGCAAAATTATTTTCATGTATGAGCTTTCTGTCAAAATTGTTACTATCTGACGCTAACACAGCCATTCCCCTATGCTCTTTTAACCAGATCCCTCCCCCTTTTTACATTGCAGTGCCTACATTTCTTCAAACTAAACAAGGAGAAAGAGAGTAGGGAGAAAGAAACAAAACAAATAAACAGAAGCACCTATTTACATTAGTATCCCCATTACACTTAAAAATAACTGAAAAAAAAGTATACCATGCAGAACAAATCTTGCACCACTTAAGTAATACTGTTAAGAAAAAAAATTGTTTTACTTACAAAACTATCTCCCTCCTCTGTCCCTTTCCAGAATATTTTTCCAAATTAATGACAAGAAGTAGAGCATATGCTTTAGAGTCCCCTACAAGTTTAACAAAGTCCAAACAAGTCCAATATTTCCAGATGTTCTTGTTCTGTCCTGTTTCACAAATATAATTATTGCTTTGTAATCCCATATTTGTCAATTTTCAGGTTACTGATTTTTGTCTCCAAACATTAATGACATGAAGTGGGGCATATGCTTTAGAGTCCCCTACAAGTTTAACAAAGTCCAATAAAGTCCAATATTTACAGCTTTATTTGTTCTATTCCTGTTTGTCTCCATCTCCCAAACCCTTTCTCTGCATCATCTCCACTGCACTCTTGGTTCTCAACTTTTGTGCTTTTTTTCTCTCTCTCAATCATTTTCCTTTGAAACACTAGGAAATGTTTCACTGACACAGTATCTTTGTGGTATTTATTGCCAGGAGAACAAGAAGCAGAATCTCCTTCTGTTTCACAGCTCACTTTTTGTTTGACAAACTTTTGTATTTCTTACTTAACATGTACTTCATTAAAAATGTTTTTGTTCCAACAGGGAAAATATTTTGAGCAAACCTTGGTGCAGCAGTTTGAATCTCATGCTTGCTTCTTGTCATGCCTTATATAATGGAATAAATATATTCCTCTTTTGTCTGGTGTGCAATGAGTAGTCATTGTACACAAACACTCTGCTGATTCCCACTTTTACTACGTTGTACTTCTACCATGGTTTTGTCAAAAACAACTCCTTCTGCTTGCAAGATTGAATTTTTACTATTAAAGGTCTAGGTTGTGTTCTCATTGCCATGTTTGGAGCATACACACGATGTGCCCTTTCAAATAACAATTCTTCTTTTATTTATTTATTTTTATTTATTATTTCCATCTGTTTAGCGGGATAGTAAAACTGGGCCATTGTTGGTCCATTTTCAGCAGAGGCCCAGGGAGAAAAGCTTCACAGATACAATGTTATAATAGCAACATAGGATCAAAAAGAGTAACAGTTGTTTTATTAAAAATACAACAAAAACAGAAGTATAAAAATATTAACATTACTAATAACAGTTACAAATATTAGAGATCCAAGAAGTTAATAAAAACTAAGAAACTGACATTTATGAATGCACTCAATTAACTTAAAGGACTATCCTATTTGCAAGAAAGCATGAAATTAGGCTCAGTGAAAGAGAAAATAAAGTAACAGAAGAGACAAGTTGAAAAGAAAAGAGCAGTGGACAGAAAAGAGGAGTAGGCAGGCCAAAAAATTGCTGGCAATAGTAGGAAAAAATAAGAATGAGGAAAGAAGGAAAAGAAAATGTTAGACTTATGAAAGGTGTAAGGGTACAGCTAGTGAGAAGTAGTTCAGTAGTTAATCTGGTCTAGAGCAAGGGCAGATCCATGTGTTTGAGGTGTTCCCCAAGTAGTTGTTGGAATTTAGATGTGCTATTAGTATTGACAATATGTTGAAGTATATTGTTCCATATTTTGGCAATTTTATTAGAGTATAGGGCATCCCCATATATGTTGTTTGACCTGCTGACCTTCAAGAGCAATTTATGTGATGACCTTAAAGTTCTACTGCTTAAGTGGGGTTGAACGAATTTATTAATGGACGGACAGTTGTTGGGTGTAGCAGGATGGAGTGAGTGCCAGTTGATTGTAGGTTAGTAGGTTAGGGAGTTCTAACCAGTTGAGATAGTGAAATATAGTGCAGTAATGGGTCCTAGCTGGTTGGTTGGCAGCAAATCTGGCTACTTTGTAGTAACATGATTCTAGTTTAGCTAAGTCACGTTTTCTTAGATTGGTGAAAATGGGTGAGGCATATAAGAAACTGGATAGCAGTTGAGTTCTGCTAATGGCCTGCCGAGTGGATTCAGTAAGAAAGGATTCTTACTTTTTTGTATTGTTGTGGAATACCAGTCCAGTTGCTTATTTGTACTTTATAAAATTAATAGTCTGTTCCTTCCAGCTTCTCTGGAACAGCAGAAAATGTAAGGTTTTTCCTACATGTTCTGTCTTCTAATTCTATTATTTTTGAAACTTCTTTCTTGTGGAGTCTCATATTCAGACAGCCTTTTCTTCATTTCAGCCTCTTGAGTTTTATAGTTTTGCCACCTTTTCTAAATATCTTTTTAAAGCTACTTTCATTTTTTCAGCTTTTATTGTTTGTGGTAATATTCTCCATCAGTGTTTCATTTATTTTAACCTGGTCTGTGTGCAGATGCTTTATACTTTCCTCTAGGTTACTGGAAATCATGTCTGGAACTTGCACTTCTTCTTTCTGAATGACTGCAATACTTTTCCCAGTCTGTTTTTTTTCTCAACTTTTGTAGCTGATTTTCCTTCAGGTCCTTTATATTTCTTTTTTCCTGGCATCTAGTCAGTGTACTTACTAGTCAGTTACTGAAATTTACTGAAAAATCTATGTCCACTGGCTTTTTCTTTCTGTTTTTAGACTGCCTCAGCCAGAATTAAGCTATTACTCAATGTGCAGCCATCTTGGAAGTCATTACTGTGACAGTCTTTGTCAGAAGCCAGATAGAAGCTCTATTGCTGCTAGAGGGGGAAGAAGTCAAGCCATGCTTCCAGCATTTTGGCCTTGGCACATGGATGTATCAATCTGGGAGGGATGAAACTGAGCTTTTGCTGCAATGTTGTCTTATATGGGGGGGTGTCAGCCACTGTAGAGTGACAACAAATGGAGGCCTAATCCTATGCAGCAGCACTGTACCTTTTAGTTAGGTTTAACAGGTAATACCTACCCAACTGTCCATCTAGCAGTTATGCTCCTCGAAGACAGGGCTACCAGGTAATTAGCAATTACATATCTATCTGTATATAGACAAACACCTGTGTGTGTGTGTGTGTGTGTGTGTGTGTGTGTGTGTGTGTGTGTGTGTGTGTGTGTGTGTGTGTGTGTATATATATCTATATATATATATATATATATATATATCTATATAGATATATATATACATATATATATATATATATATATATATATATATATATATATATACACACACCTCCTGAAGAATTAGAAATGATTTTAAGTATTGTAGATTCAGTAAAGCAAAATAATCAAAATAATCAAAATGACAATTTTTTAATCATTAAATATAAGCAACAGTAGCTATGGTGAATGATTGTTGTGTCCTAAAATGTCAGATTCCATGAAACTGAATAATTACACATTCTCAGACAGTCCACCTTTCAGAATGTTCTTGTTCTTTTCCTGAAAAAAATAATTGTGAATAAGTGTCCCTTTAAATTATCTGAATAACAGATTCATAAGTAAACAAACAAACAGATAAATAAATAAATAAATACTGTCTCATTGTTTGAAATAAAGATATGGTGGATGACAACCATCCACAAAAGATAGACTCTTTTGTGGATCACTATTGTTAAATTCAGATCTTCAACAGCGTTTTGTCAAGGTGATCTCTAACTCCCCTCCCCTCTTCCTCCACAAGGAAAATGAAGAACAGCTGAAGAGATTTCTTACCTGCAGACCTAAAATGTCTTCTTGAGAATACCACTTGAGTAGATTTATGGGGGTGGGTAGAACAAGTGTCACTGGTACATGGAAATCTTTGCCACCAGCAGTTACCTGTGAGATGTTCTGAGAAGTTATTTGCAAGTTGGAACGCCCTAAATTATAAATAAGAGAACTTTGCAACAAATTTTATATATTAGGGCCAGTCTTTTAACAGGTCATTGCTGTAGAGAATTACACTTCTGCAAGGAGAGGGACTCTTTGACCCAAACATTTCAAAAATCTCTCACATTCCACTCTTCTTTCATTGAGATATCCTCCCTCATCACTAACATTAAAGAAATACTTACAAAATAATGGTGTACCCTTTTCTTTGTAAGGATAATTGTGTACCCTTTCTTTGTAAGGGATGGACATTTTCCAGAATTTAAGTAAAAGTCTTTTGGGCCCCCCTCCCCTTTTTTAGTTCCAAAAACCTTCACTGCATACAGCTTTTTAAAACTGTTTTCTAAGTAGGCGATCTGATTGTAAAAATGTTCACCAGTTCTTCAAGTTTTTCATTGATTTTTCTAAATTTTTAACTTTTCATTATGGCAGAAGTGCTGTTTTAGAAATGTAGTCATGCCCATAAGGTGACCAACAAGCTAACTATGTAAAAAAAGAGTGTACAGATTGTTTGGGAGATCCATACATCTGATGTTATTCTATAATGTTTAGAGGTTTTTCAATATGACCATCCTGTATTGAGGCAATTATATATGTGAATAAATGGATGGATTATCATTATCAAAATTCTGAATAAAAATGTGCTAAGCTAAAGATAGCTCCTCACTAGATACCATGAGTTCATAGGTTCATAGTTGTATATTAGACTAATGACCACTGTGGCCTTTATAAGCCCAGCCAAGCATCCTAATTGTGCTCTACAAGTTTATGTACCTTAGAGGTTATTTAAAGGGATATATGTGAGGTAGGGAAAGATTTACAGGCTGCCTCTGTCCATTATAGACATAGGTGATAGGCCTGGGGTGTACTTCCAATTTCCCATCCACTGGTCCAGGTTTCTCTTGAATACGGTTAGGTAAGAGCTCTGTTTTACATGGATAGGAAGCCCATCTCTCCTATGTGTCCTATTTATGTCGCAAGCAAAGTTTAAACCTTTAGATTGAATTCCGATGCTATTTGTTTTGCAGATATGCAAAGGGTCTGTGCTGTTTATGCCCTGTGTTTTTTTTGTGAGGAACAGTCAAGTGCAAATGGAAGGGGGGAGTTGTACTTAATGATGGGCCTGATGAAGGCTGGATACAGTGGAATGATGACTTCCTTAGACCTAGGTGCCTTTGCTTATAAGCAACATAGAATGATTTCCTTACTACCTTAGACATATGTTGGCCGAATGCCAGGTTACTATATACACACATACACAAATTCCTGACTATTGCGTCTACTCTTTGGGGTGTATTATATTGTGTATTATGGATGAGGTAATTTCCTAGAGTGATTGACTTCCCAAAGGATACTGTTACGTATTTCTTGGCATTGAGTTTTAATCTGTGGCTTTTGCACCTGTGATTTGTCTACATTAGTCCTTCTTGTAGGATGTTAGTGTCATGGGGGGATTCTATGACTGCTCCTAGTTTGCAATTATCTGCAAACATGGTCAGGCAGAGGCCTTTGACATTGGCCTTGACTTCCAAGAAGTAGATGCCAAAAGAAGTGGACCCTCACAGAGCCCTGAGGGACTTTCTTAGTGACTTGCCTCTTTGTGTGGTCTCCCTATCCTAACTTCCAGGGCTCTGGATAAAAGCCAACTAGCTATCCAGCTCATAACATAGGTATTTATGCCCATGTCTGTGAGTGTGTTTACAATGCCCGAGTGGAATATTTTATCAAATGCCTTAACCATGTCAAGGTAGGTAGTGTACACCATTTTGCCCTTATCCACTGCCTTTTCAAACTTTTCAAAGAAGTCAACCAAGTTTAGTAGGCATGGTTTGCCCTTAACAAAACTAAACTTGATTAGATCCAGTGTTGAAGTTTTTCTGTGTCCTTATTAATCATTTCTATGATAATTTTCCATGGCTTTGCATATAAAATAGTCAGGCTTCTAGGTCTGTAGTTCCATTGATGGCCTGTTGTTGTACAGAGAGATGACCATTACAGTTCTTCATTCATATGGCACAAAGTTGGTCTGGAAGTTATGGTTGAACAGTTTTATTTTATTTGTTTTTCTTTTTTTATTTATCTTTTATTTATCCTTTTGTTGACTGGATTAGTCCCACTAGTCTAGCAGCCTCTTTTCAGGGAGATCTGAGGTATTAATCCTATTAGGGATAAGTTGGTCAAGGCAATAGGGAACTTCCCCTACTCTTCATTGTTGTGAGTTGGACCCATTTTGGAGGAGCACTTCCAGTTTCAATTCCAGGTGCAGAAGTGACCTGGGAAACAGGGAGGCAGAAGGAGAGAGGAGAAGATGCTGGAGTGGTGAAAGAAATTAAGGAGAAAGCAAATAACACTGAAAAATGTGTGCAGGATTCTGAGGAAATATTTCAAAGAAGCCTGTTTGATGGAGATGAGCCAGCAAATGATGGCTGTATAATTACAACCCTCCAGTCAGGAGGGTTGCAGGATGATTTTCTTAAAGAAATGGAGGTGCAAAATGAGCCAGAAAATAAAGAAGATGTTTCCTGGGGAAACATTATGGAGAAAATACAAAAATAAGATGCAGAGATGATCCTGAAGAATAGTGGTGAGATGGAAAAGACAATATATGCATAGAAAGTACACAAAGGGAAAAGTGGAGTAGCAAAAAAGAAGGCAGAAGAAAATAAAAAAAGGGAAGCACGGGTTAAGGATTCAAAGTAAAGAAGACAAAGAAATGGACAGATATGAAGTGTCGGACAATTTAATAGCAGTTTTGGGTGTAAAAGCACATGAATTAAGAACATTTATTCTTATTAACAAAGAGACATTTTGTGACATTATATTTGAGACTGTTTTTCAATGGAAAATTTTCATGAAGAATATGAGAAAAAGAAAGACTGTAACCCATGGAATCTTTATGTGATAAAGCATTTAATAGGGAAACAGAAAAAGAAGACTCATACAATTTTGAAGAGAGGATGAAAGAGAAACTTTGAAAGGACATTTGAAAGTTTTATGTAAAGAAGTACCAAACATTGCAAAAGTTTATGACAAAAGGGGTTTATGGACTGGTGGCTGGGATTGTAATATTGTGTTAAAAATAGAAAGAGAAAAAATATACATATACCAAGCATGAAAATGTGGAGAGAGAATAGGTGTTTTTTGTGTGTGTGGAAAAGAAGGACATTTGACAAGTAACTGTCTGAATAGAAAATTTTATATTTCTAGGGAAATGGGACATGATGCAGAAATGTGAATTAAAATGTTATAAATGTAACAAAATTGGAAATTTATGGATGGATTGCAAAAAATGAAAATAGAAGTAAGGAAAAAGAAAGAGAATAACATGAACAAAGAGAAGAAATTTTAGAAGTCCAAACAGAAGAAAAACAGATGAGATAAAAATAAAATAATAAAGAGGACATAAAAGAAGGTTCTGAAATAAGTAATGAAGAAGACATAAACTGGGAGGTAATAAAAGGAAAAAAAAGAATTCTGTTGGTAAAAAGGTAAAGACAGAAAAAAACATTTAAAGGGTTGAGTGCAAAAGAAAAAAGAATGTAAATGAATGAAAAAGAATATATACAGTTAAAGATTGCGGTTTGGTATAATGGTTAAGGTGTTAGACTTACCAGATGCAAGGTACAGTTTATTGCATTAAGAAATCTAGCCTAGTAATTAGAAATAAAAATGGAGACAGCATGCCAAAATAAGACTCCAACAATAAAACAAAAACTGGCACAGCTCAAGAGAGAAATCCAAATGACAGGCTATAAAGAACACAGTTTATTAAAGCACAAGGTATTAAGCATTAATGCTTAACTATTTCACCATGTTTTCATCTAGGTACAAGCAGACATCATCAGATGACAGCATACAATAAAATTCTTGTTTTTGAATGCTCAGCTAAACCAGCTAAACCAATTGTTTCACTCAATCAATTAAATAAAAAATTAAAAACCAATTATCACCACAAGAGAGTCAAAAAATTTGACGCACTAAACATTAAAGGGAACCAAATATGAATTTAAACATTATAATATGTGCATGTACAAACATTAAAATACATATGTGTATATGCAGAATAATTACTAACCATAAATAGCAGAAAAAATATTAAGCTGATGCCACCATCTAGTGGCCAAGTATGTTGAAGTAATGCAGAAGGAAAGTTAAGGCAAAAACATATAATAATAATAAAAACACAATAACTCAATGACCTATATATAAATAAAATAAATATAAATGGACATAAAAAAGATTGCCTCTAATCTTTACTTTAAATATCTTATTGTTCCCAATAAAATATTTTCCTTCAACCGTCTGTAAAAACAAACCTTTCTTGCTTATAAATTATAACTTGACTGCTCTCATTTTTAATAGGGAGGCAATGGTAATATTCCCATTTAGACCAGAAGGTCTCCCTGCATCAAGGGTAACTTGCCAGAATAATTCTCTATATTATATTATATATTATATTATATTATATTATATTATATCATATTGATATTGGATAGAGATACTGAATGTAATGTGGATAATATTTTTATAGAGGGTGTAAGACTCATGACAAGTGAAGAAAGATTGAAAACAGAAAAATTGTGGGTGGAAAAATAATATGGAATCCAGGAAGTGAATGTTTTTCTGGAGTGGCTGCATTATCTAAAAAAAACAGTAAAAATATTAGATGTAATGTTGGTAAGAAAGGGAAGGCTAGCTGTTAATAATGAACAGTGGAGAGAATATGTTCATGGAATTGTAACATTATATGCATGTAAAATGCCAAGGAAAGATAGAAATTGTTTCCATGAAAAATTAAATTGTATGGTGGTTAACCTGAAAATTATTATTACTGGAAAGTTTAATTGTGACTTTATGGGAAAATGTAAAAAGAAAGGGAAATATGTTAAAAAATACAAGAAGTAAAATCTGGTAAGATAGTTGTATAGAATAAAAGTCAATGGACTTATAGAAGAGATGAGATTAAATCAGATCTGGAATTGATCATTTTATACTGTTAGAATGTTTGCATATAGCAAATATTGATATGGCAGACACAGGCTTTTGGGATAATTTATCAACATGGATGGAGGTGATGGAAGAAAGAAAGTATATTAAAACAGGTAAGGGAATAAAATGAATAAATGAGGGCTTATGGGACAAATTTGGAGAGTGGTAAGCATTTCAATTATGGAAGGATCATATAACCACAAAGGATTTTTGTAAAAAAACTGGTCTGAATGGTGGACTGAATTTAGAAAGAAATATAAAAATTGTTTTTTTTTCAATGGCAGGAAAATGTAAAAAAGGAAGAGAAAGTGAAGTATGGAAAGATAAATTGAAATGTATTGGAGAATTTAGAGATGAATGCAAGATGATATTATGATATGGAAAAGGAAATATATAAAATTTGAGAAAAAACAAGTCATTACTGTTTACGCAGAGATATTATTTACAAGGGAGAAGGGAGGAGGTATCTGCATATTTGGGTAAAATAGTATAGAAGGAAATTAATATAATGAGGGGAATGAAAAATGTAATGGGAGAGGTAAAAAGAACACAAGAGCAAATTGTGAGTATTGTAGTACAGCATGTACACAATATGTAAAAGAGTAAAAAAGATTAAGGAAGAATTTGGAAAACGAATTACTATTCGTGAATTGGATGAAGTTCTTAGGAAAGTAATTTTTGATTCAGTGTCAGGTCCAGATGGTATAGGGTATGAAATGTACAAAAATTAAGGGGATTGGCAAAGAGAGTATTTTGTAAACATTTTGAGTGAATTCTTTAAAGAATGTTCTGTTTATGAAGAGTAATGCAGTAGGATATTAAAATTTATATGGAAGAAAGATGAAAGAAATGAAATAAAAAATGGAGCCTATCACATTAAATAATGTTGACTATAACAATTTGTAATAATAATACAGAGGAGAATGGAAGGAAGGATGAACAAGATTATGGAAGAAACTATGTATGGTATAAAAGGGAAGGGATCCCAGGAATTATTATTGGTTTGAGAAATTATGGATGATATTATAAATAAAACAGAAGATGTCAAACATATGGCAAGTTATATTAGTAAGGCATTTGATACAGTAGGACATGATGCTTTGTAGGCTGTTATAGAAGAGGTAATAGAATAAGGAGAGTGTATATGTCAGCATATAAAAATAATAGAGTGAGAGTGTTAGTGAATGTGTGGTTGAGAATGAAATGTGCATGAATTGTGGTATAAGACGAGGATATCCCAGGATATTGTTTGCATTAGTGAGTGATATAGCTTATAAAATGAAATATGGTAGATGTATGATGCAAAAATAAGTGGTGATTCCAGTAGTTTTGACATATGTAGATGTAGTTGTGTATGGTAAAAATAAAATTTGGATGAGGAAAGGGTTGGTTTCTTTGAATAGATATGTAAAGGAAAGTGAATAGAGATAAAAGCAAGGGTTTGGTGATGTAAATATTGGAGGAATGTATTTTTTAATAAATGAAGAATCTTTTTAGCGATAAAAGCTGAGAGAAATTATATAGCTATGAGGCAATGGAAAGGTTGCATAAAAGAAATATGTCTTACATGGAGGGCTTATAGATTAGCATTCCAGAAAAAAGGCTTATCTAGTGAATTCTCTTTTAATCAGAAAAACAGCATATATGTCAAATGTTTGTATGATCCCAGAAAAAACATGGTAACATTTATGCAATTATTGTTTTCTTTCATATGGGTTTCAAGATTAAATCTAGTGAGAAGAGGTGTGCTGAATATGAGTGAAGATGAAGGGTGATTGGGGTTATAAAATCCAGTTGTTTGTTCTGATTTTTTTTAACTGAGTATTAAAGTGGGTAAATTAAGAGAATGAGAAATTAATAGTGAAAATATTTAAATATAAATACAAAAAATTGGGGAAATGATGAAAATAGGAAATATAAAGATTAAATAGATGAAGTTAAAAATTATCAAGAAAAAATACTAACATAGAAACTGAAAATTGATGATATATAGAATGATGTGGTTAAATAATATGATGAAACAGTATTATTATGTAACTCCATGGGAAAATGTAGCAGAAGATGTGATAAAAGCCATTAAACTAAGGAAAGTGATGTACTAAGATGGTAGAGTGTCAAGATTTTCTATAAATAAGTTATTTTTAAAGGGGAATATGCCATATAAAAAGAAAATTGAAAGAGTGTGTTTATTTTATGGGGATGAACAGAAAACAGAACATGTTTTTAATGTAAAAGAGTGTTTAAACTCTGGAAAAAGTTGTTTGAAAAAAATTTGAGAATATTAATGACAAACAATATAGATATGCATTTGATTATATATGGATATTATAACAGCAAGAATGAATATGTGAGAAGGGTAGATAAGAATTTATTTTATATTGTATGGGTTATATGGAACAAAAGAGTGAATGAAATTTAGTTTAATGGAAAATTGATTTGGCTTCTATACTGTGAAAAATTAGATTATGGTTATGGAAGAAGGAGTGGGAGTTAATTATGGAAGAATAAAAATAATGATAGTATATAGGAATGTGTAGATATGTACCTGTAAATATGTATATTTTTCAAATATGTAAATAATATTTTGTTTATGTTGTGTTAATTAAAGATTACCTACTCTTTTTGATAGATGCCATGAGATCTTTTGCATCCAAGTGACCACCAACTCAAGCAGATCAGACTTCAGTCTCACATCTCATCCAGAGGATGGCATAATGAGTAATGCAACACCACTGTTATGATGCAATGCATTGTCAATAATTAATCTGCCTGGTGTGGGAATAGAACCCACAGCCTTCCACACTAAAGGCAAGAATGCTGCCTGTTGCACCACTGACACTGGTTATCACATTGAATCCAGTGGTCCTAATAGTTCATGTTTCAGGTTATTTAGGAGGCATCCTGGGATATTATTAGGGCCCATCGATGCAGTGTTTTTGGCCTTAGAGATCATCTAGGAACTGCTCCCTAGTGAGAGTTGGGAGGGTTATATTTGATGATAGTTCCTAGGAGGCAGCCTGGGGAGAGAGGGAGTAAAACTTTAACTGAATTTGTTGGCCAGCAGATTTGCTATATCTTCCAGATCCATGAAAGTGACTCTATTTACAGTTACTTCTGCACAATGATATATGCTGTCTTGAGGTTTTGGGCATAGTTAAATATAGACATGTGGTTTTCATTTGCCTTGAAGGCTATTTATACCTCAAACTTGGCTTTAGTAGACTTAATTTGCTCTCTTATTTGTTTGTTCAGACAACAGAAGAAAAAAAAACATCTTTCCAGGGAGTATTGAAGTAGGTACTCTTGTAAGCTGATTGAAACCTTATAAGAAATGTTTCACCAAAATGACCAATGAGCCACTTTTTGTCAATGAAAAGAAGTGCCAAGATATTGATGAACATGTCAGAAGGGCTGTGAGATTTCCCTATAACGGAGCAACCATTCCTTGAGCTTGAGAAGTCTGATGGAGAATAAAGCTGTGCAATTTCTCCACTTTCCCTAGTCCCTCAGATTAAACTCATCTTATCTGGGAATGAGGGCAAATTGTTGTTTAGTCATTTAGTTCAGTCCAACTCTTAATGACCTTAAGGACTTTAGGGACTTTAACACACCAGGCTTGTTTATCCACTAATGATTAAGTCCTTGTGAGTTCATAGTCATTACTTCATTAATGCTGCCTACCCATATTTGCCTCTGTCACCATTTCGTCTTGACCTTTAAAATTTCCCAGCATCTGTGCCTTGTCTGGTGACACCTGTCTTCATATTATGTAATCAAAGTATATTAGTTTTGTTTTACTAATTGATTTTCCAGGTCTACTTCACCTTGTCGAAGGCCGACAATAAAGAATCTGATATTGTCGGCACCAAAATGTCGAAAGCGAAAGGCATTGTGCGTGTTAACGGAAATCTCCATAAGGGAAGATTTCCATTTACTGCAATGTAGTGCGATCTCGGAGTTGGTATATTTAAGTAGTGGGGGTTTGGGGGCACAGGGGGGCTCCCCCCTGCATAGAGCAATTTGTGTTGTGTTTGGGTGGGGGTTTTTTTGTGTGTTCGATGTTTGGGGTTTCGACATTTTCGTGTCGATTATTACGCTGTCGACAGTTTGAGTTTTTGACAGTGTAATATAAACGCGATTTTCCAGTAAACAGTCTTGGTTTGTTTCCTTGAGTATTGACTGATTTAAACTTCATTCAGTCAAGAGAATTTTCAAAAAAATTCCCCAACACCTCAATTCAAAAGAATTAGTTTTCCAGTACATAGCTTTACATAAAGTTCAGTTCTCACAATATATTATTATTGGCAAAAGTATAGTTTTGACTTCTCACACTGTTGTTGGCAATGTGAGGATCCTGATGTTTACTATCTTATCCAAATTTGCAATAGCTTTCCTTCAAAAAAAAAGTGTCTTTTAATTTCATGGCTGCAGTCACCATCTTCAGGTACTTTTTTACTTACAATTACTTTATTAATTTTTTTATTTTCTCTCTTTATTTGTTTCCCTTTAGTGTCCTCCTAAATATTTATGACATGAAGTTGGGTTTCTGCTTTTCAGTCCCACCACAAGTTCAACAAAGTTAACAAATGTCCAATCTTTCTCAGCCATTTTTTCTTGTCAAGCCATATTTAAAAAATCTGATTGATGCTTTAGAATCTCACATTTATTAACTAATTGCAGTTTTTCTGGTCATCTTCTTGTTCATTTCCATCTCCCAACTTTAGACTCTGGTTCTAGTCCAGGGTACTTCCAGTTCAAGTCAATTCTTCTGTTTTTCTGTCTCTCAAGCAATTTCCTTTGGAAGAGTGGAAAAAGTTTCACTGGCAAAGTTTCTCTATGAGCTTTATTATCAGAAGAATGAGAAGCAGAGTTCCCTTCTGTTTGATAGAACTCTCTTTGTTGGACATACTTTTGTGTTTCTTTCTTAGCCTGTTCTGCATCAAAATTACTTTATTCCTCCAGGGAAAAATATCCTGAAGACAGCTGGATACAGCATCTTGAATATAGTACCTGCCTCTCAACATTTCCTGATTGCTGTGACAAATTTGCTTCTCATCTGCCTGATGTACAGTGAATAATCAATTTCTACAAGCACTGTGCTGTCTCCAGTTTTGAATACTTTACCGTTCCACCACAGTTTTGTCATGATCAGCTCTTTTTGCTGGTATGAGTGCAACTTTACTAATACAGGTCTTAGCTTCTTTCTCATAGCCAAGTTTGTAGCATACACACGTTGTGCCCTTTCAGTTAACAGATCCTGCTGTGGCATACCAGACCAGTTACTTAGTTGTGCTCTCATAAAATTAATACAGTCTGTATTGATTTTATGGTTTACCAGAGAAACTGGAAGGAACAAACTGTATTGATTTTATGGTTTACCAGAGAAACTGGAAGGAACAGTCTGTTCCTTCCAGTTTCTCTGGTACACCATAAAATCTCAGGTTTTCTCTGCATGTTCTGTCCTCTAAGTCTATGATTTTTTGAAACAGCTTTTATTGAGCAGTTTCATACCCAGTCAGCTTTTTCTTCATTTCAGCCTCTGATTTTTGCAGTTTTATCAGTTTGCCTGAATATCTGTTTAGAATGTCTTCCATTTTTACCAGCCTTTTCTTACTTGAGTTGATAAACTCTTTCAATGTTTTATTTATTTTAATAAGCTCTGAGTGCACTTGATTTATTTTTTTCCTCTGAATTACGCAAAACCATTTCTTGTACCAAAGCTGCAGCTTCAACTACTTTTTGCTAAAAAGCTGCATGATTCTTCCCAGTCAGTGTTTTCTCTTCACCTTTTCTAGTTGATTTTCTTTCAAACTCTCTAAGTTTTTTCTTTGTTGGCATTCAGGCAGTGTACTTACTAGCCAGTAACTGAATTTTACTAAGACTGGTGAATTACTAGCCCTTATCTCTCATATTCTTTTTCACACTGGTAGACCCTGAAATTAATCTGTTGATCAGTCTGCAGCCATCTTGGAAGTCTGCCATCTGCAGATACTTTTGAGCTCAGGAAAACAAATATTTTTTTTCACTACCTCCATTTCTTCACCATCTGTTTGTAAAAAGTTGATAGGGCTAAATGACAAGATCTTATTGTTTATGCTGAGTAGCAACTAGTTGTTGCACCCTCTGCTTTCCCCTTCAACTCCTTTTGAACTCCTCCTTATAGGTGGTCAAAATTTATTTTTATTTATTTATTTTACATTTGTTGACCGGGATAGTCCGACTGGATGCATGTCCATTTTCAGCGGAGGCCCGGGGAGAAAAGCTCCACAGAGTAAAAAATAAACATTAATTACATACAGATACATACAGATGATATACAGTTACAGAGACAATATTTTAGATACATTTTTCAGCAGAGTGAATTAGATACACTTCAAAATGCAATAACATTTCTATAAGTTGTTACAGGATCCTTACAGTTATAGTGTGATGTAAAACAGAGATGAACTTGATTTATATAGTACCAGTGGAGGTAAGATCTGTTGATAATTATTTGAGACTTTGAAAAGGAAGAGTAGGATCTAGTAGGTATAGAGGAGTGGGTATAGTATGGGTGAGAGTTAATCAGGATTAATACATGGGCAAAGCCAATGAGACTTAAAATAAAGCTTAAGATTATTTTTGAATTGACAGAGGGAGGTGGAAAGTCTTAGGTTGTTAGGGAGGAATTCCAAACCTTCCCTATGGAATTGGCAAAGAGAGCTTCACCACCCAAGTTGTTGGCTTTGATGGTTTGGACCAGAAATCTATTTGAGGGACAGCTAAGATTGGAGTAGGGAATCAGTATTTCGCTCAGTGAAGGGGTTTTTTCAGGTTGTTTGATTATTTTAAATGCTTCGGTGAGTTGGTTCATTTTGAGAAGGTTAGGAAGTTCAAGCCAGTCAAGTTTCCTTAGATTATGACAATGATGAGTTCTATAGGGAGCACATCTTACAAATCTGGCAATGTGATTATAGGCAACAGAGAGTTTCTTAATCTCGTTTTTGTTGAGGAAGGAAAGGACAGGAGAGGCATACAGTAAGGTAGAGAGGAGATGTGTGCGTGCAATAGTGAGTTTGGCAGTAGGGGTAAGGAAGTTTTTGATTCTATACAAGGGTCTGAGTTTTTTATTTACTGTTTTTATGGTTTGACTGATATGGTTGTCAAATTTAAGCTTATTATCAATAGTAACCCCTAACAGTTTGGTGGTGGTATCAGGCTCAATTTTGGTACCATTTGTAGATTGGACATAGAAGGAATTGTTATTAGATAGTGGGGAAAGTTGAACTGGTGGAGGCCCTGAGGAGGGAAGAAATATTAGTAATTTGTTTTTTTTTGGATTTAGGATGAGAAGGAGTGTTGGGTGACTACTTGTAGATCAGAGAGAGAGGCTGCAGAGCATATCAGGGTGGAGTCATCTGCATATTGGATACAGGTGGCTTTAGGGATAACAGTGTGGAGTTCATTTATGAATACAGAAAAGAGGAGGGATCTAGTATGGAGCCCTGAGGGACTCCTATGGAGTTAGGCAGCAGGTGAGATAGCTTATTTTGCCATTGGACTGCTTGTTGTCTGCCAGAGAGGTAAGCCTTGAACCAGCTGAGAGCTGATTTATCAAGGTGTAAGGTTTCTAGGGTATGGAGCAGAATTGATTGACCATGTCAAAAACTTTTGACAGATCAAGAAAGAGTGCAGAAGTTATTTTGCTGTTACGGTTTTTATTTACTGAGTCCGTAAAGGAAAGTAGTATGGTGGGGTCTGAAACCGTGTTGAGTTTGGGACAAAAGATTATTTAGGTTAAAATAATGAAGTAACTGTTTATGAATGCATCTTTCCATAATTTTGGCTATTGGAGACAAAATTGCTATGGGTCTATAGTTAGATGGTTCAGTGGAGGAGCCACCCTTGTGAAGTGGAATGACATAGGATATTTTCCATATGGCAGGGATGGTGGCCTCAGTTATTGTTTTAATAAGAATTGAGATGGGGTAGGCTATAACATCTGCTGCTATTTGCAGGTATTCAGCTAGAGAGTGGTTGGTTTGAGTTTCTTCAGTAAGGCTCTAATGTAAGAGGTGGGTGTTGGCTGAAGAGTAAAGGAGAAGGATGATTCCTCAGGGACAGCAAGTAAGGGGGAAGAAGTTAGTTGGTTGGCTAGTGACTGAATGGTCTCTGTGAAGAAGGAGTTAAAGGTATTTGCTACTTCTTCTGGATTTTTTCCAATAAGTTTCTCTGGGGTGGGTGTAGACGATTTCCCTGAATGGAGGAGATTATTTAAGCCTGTCTCTCATATTAGGGGACTAATGTGGGGGCTTATTAGAATTGTTAGTCATTATGACATGTCTTCAAGTTAGAAGAACATATATGTTACAGTTTGTGTTCTTCGTGCTATAGTTTGTCCATTCTAATATAGGAGTCCCCTTATAACCCTCATTCCAACTCTGATACTGTTGAAATTTCAAGTCAGTTCTGCTTTTTGGCTTGCTCTAACCAGCTCTAAAGTAATTATCTATCTTCTTGCCCAAGGTGGTCTTGAAAGCAGAGCCACATCCAACAATAAGTCACCAAGGCAGTCATCTAGGGCCCACTGGTTGGGAGAGGGCCACTGGCCATGGACTGTAGTGTTAGTTTTTTAAATTTAAAACAAAAACAAATATGTGTGTTTTTAAGGGCATTCTTTTTTAAGAACACCCTCTGTGTCTAGTCACAAAACCTATTGTATCTGTGCATGTATCATAGCAGAGACCTGTTGTTTGTGTCTTCTGTTCCACACACACAGAATTTGAATAGAAGACATTAGTTTCCTGCTTCAGTGTACAGGTACAAGGTAGCATGTGTGTATGTGTGTGTGAAATGCCCTAGTTAGGGTTACCAGGTAGCAACTGTAATTTGATCAGGCTCAAACCCTGTACATTAGTTACAGGAAACAAGAACCTGGATCCTCTACCTCAAATATCAAGCTACTAAAGAAATTAAGTTTTCATATGGATTTTCCAGGAACTGTTTCAGGTATATTTTCAAGGAATTGAGTTTCCTGTGCATTTTTCAAGTTGTTGTTTCAGGTGCATTTTTCAAGGAATTGGGTTTCAGGTGCATTCATTGTGAGACTGCATTGCTTTGTTTAGCATATGTCTAGCAGTGTTTGTGTTATAAAATTTGAAATAAAACTTTTAAATTAAATCCATGTATCTGTAATCATTGTAGAGGTAAAGCAGAAAACATTACGAACACTGAGAGATTTGAGCAGTTTTATGGTAACGGGGAGAAATAACTGCTACAAGCACAAAACACCACTGTCAAGTCACAAAACTCTTCTTTAAAATATTCCACAGGTTTAAAACGCAGATGCAGATAAAAACACAATACAGTTAAGCGCTTTCACCCAGGAATCTCCCGAGCTTCATCAGAACATAAACGTAATGAAATAATAACCCCTTTTATACAATTCAAACAAGTTTACCCCAGTTAATTAATCTCATTAATATTAATTAAACTGATGTCATCCATTAAGTTAAACATTCATTGATCTAATGTGTTTTCCCTGTCAACAACTTTGATACTTAAAATGTGTATTTAAAGCATATACAAAAATAAAATTTAATAAAATTATCACATTCAAACAGTATTTTTAGCATAAGCTCAGTTCCAGAATAATAAACATATTGATTCCAATCAATTTTCTACTAATACTGCACTGCTTGTTCTTATAATTTAGCTGCCCTTAACTTTAAGACATTATTTATACTCAAATGATCATTTAACCCAGGTTTTTAGTTGTGTCCAGTTTTAACTGCCAATATAACTCTTTATTTTCTAAGCGGGCCTTCCATAAACCACACCTTACATCCTGGTTTACTTGTTCCAAAACATAGAACTTGAAGTTACTGTCTGGACATTCTCTTTGATGCCTGTACAGTGCATTTGTATCTTTCTTCATGGAGACTTCATACATATGCTCATATATACGCCTTCTCAAAGGCCTCTCTGTCTTACCTTTGTAGAAACTACTACATATTTCACAAACACTAATGTATACCACTCCCTTGATATTGCATTTGAAATGTTCCTTAGCCCTCATCTTAAACTTTCTAATGGGGAGGTTAATGCCTTCTTGTTCTAAAATGTTTCCACACTGTTGGCAAAATCCACACTTGTACATACCACACCTCTTCTGAGTTCTCCCTGCCATGTTCTCTGTTTCATGATGCTCCAGCATTTCTTTAATGTTCATGTCCCTTTTCTTTATAAACATAGGTGTCAAGGGAATATACTTACTAATCTCATTGTTTATAGTCAATACCCTCCAATATTTCTTGATAATGTTCTCAATATCAGCTGAAATAAATGTATGTGTATGAATAAATGCTAAATCATATTGCGTACATTGTTCACCTTCATTTCTATTGGTAACTACTAACTCCTTCCCCAAAAACGGGTTCATTGGCTCAAAAAAGTGACTGACTTACTTTATTATTATTATTTTTATTTTTGGTCACCAGGAAGTACATCATCTGCTGTAGAATGCAGTTAAAAGGACACTGTGGAAGACAAACAGAAGCTTGTAATGCATGGTTTAGGAACTTACATGACAGTGAGTTGAGCTGCTTCTGCGTGGTCGTCTGTACACAGACTGATCAAATAGTGCAGCCTGGATTTGCACCTTGTTATTTGAAACTATCTTGTCATTACTCACATATTAATTGCTGGAAACCACCTGCCATTTGTTCTGTGGTTTATATTTCATATTTTGGTATGAATCAGCTTGTACCTTTTTTGATGATATAATTAATATGATTGTAACACTGTGTGGTAATTTCTGATATATTTTTAAAGATCCAGTGCTCATTTAGAAGTTTATATAGATCAGCATACAGCTCAGTATCCATCCATCTGGTAAATTTGGAACAGTGTGGTATTAGGATGCAAAACTGGGGGTGAGAGCTTATGGGATTAAAACATAGTGCTGTATAATGTAAAGTAAGTGTTATGAAAAATTGGAGATATGAGCAGATAACATCTAAAGAAGAAAGAGATACTAATGTCATGTGAAGATTTAGTATAAGAGCTCAGGAAAACAAACCAATATGTACGTATTTGCCAAGTGGGAGAAAAGAATAGCAAAAATTTGGCAAACATTGTGTGCAGGTCATATATTACTATTGTGTGTTCTGGTTAATGGTTAGCACTTGTATAAGACTTGTTTTTTAAAGTACAGTCCGGGTTTGTTTTAAAGTATGTGTGTTTTATTAAGTCACAGATTAACTCTGGACGCTTATTCTATGCAGGTAAGTAACTCATTAATGCCAACAGAGATGCTTGTGCTGTTAATTATGCCAGCAGAGTCAGTTGCGTGGGCTGCCCTGTCCCATTCAAGCAAACCACACACAACACTCTTGTTTCACTGAAACTTAATCACACCATTGAATTTGTATATTAAATGCAAGTAAATGACTTCAGCTGAACAAGAATTACAAAAAAGCTGCCTTTCTTATTGAACATAAAATATTTTTAAGCATTTAATGTTCCTTCAGTGTGGCAGATTTAAGCAACTATAATTCAACCTGCCTGCAGTCAGGAATGTCACTGCTGTCTGACTGCCAGTAGGCATTAATGAGTTTAGATATTCTGCCCAGAGCATATCTTTACCTCGTTCTAAATCTTCTTCCAGTATGTTTTTCCAAAGCGATTGGAAATCTTTCTGATTGCAAGAACCCACTTCAAGGGAATATTTGGGGTGCAACATTTACAGCTTTAATTCCTTTCAATAATATTCTTATGGGAAGTACCGTTTTAATTTAATTTTTTTCACTTTTTCCCTCCTTCTTCATATTTGTACTGCCATTTTCATTTCCACTCACTTTAGCTAGAAGAAAGGCAATGCGTATACCTCACTCTCATTCCTGCACTCCTGTTATATTCAGATAATGCTTTGTACTGTGTTAGAAAATGACAGAACGTTGTAGATAACATAATGTCTAAATGTATTCTGTTTTCTGTTTCTTTTAATTTCATTTAGGCTATGTGAAAGTAAAGTGGATGATCCAGGAATGAAATGTCTGTCTGCTGCCATAACTGATTTAAACTGCAGATTAAAACAGCTGGAGTAAGTAGTCACAAATGTAATTCTGTAACAGATAAACTGTAGAAATGAAGAATAGCTATATACAATGTTCAGAAAAGAAACACTGTGCATACTTTTTCCTGGGGTCACCATATATAGCACAGACAGTAGAAATCTGCAATGAGACTTAAATGATACAAAACTGGCATCTAATGTTTTGTCTGTATTAGTATGCAAATGAATAGTGTTTATTTAATGCCTTCCTCATACAGCTGGTCAACTGGGGAAAGCATGGATGTGGTTTGTTGGTATTTTGGAAAGTTTTATGACAGTATGTCTCACAGATAATTATTAAACTACTGGGGCATACTGGGGTGGAGTTAATGTATGGACACATGGTGAAGAGGTTAGACAGAGGGGGCAATGTCTACCTCATTGAAAATTGACAACTTTGAAGATGCAGGACCTATCATATTCAACATCTTTGACAGTAACACTGAGTGGAACCTGGAAGAAGGGACAGTCATGTTCACTGATAGTTCAGTGCTTTTTAATAAATAGGTTATATAAGATAATCTAAGCAGAATGTATGTGGGCCAGTCGGAGATTTAACAAACTTTGGCCTGCATTGTGATAGCTCAAATCCAATGCAAAAAAGTGCAAGATAGATATCTGTCACAAAATTCATAGAGCATCTTAGGTCTGGGGGTACAGGTGCTGATGAAGCCAGGGCCCATTCCCCAAAAAAGTCAGAGGTGCATAGATAGCAAGGCAGAAATAAAGTGCAACAGTGTGTATCCTAACAAAGACAGACAGAGAGAAAACAAATAGGTTCATATGTTACTACTAGGCTAACTGCCCTTGTGGGTCACTTTAAGCCTTGCCAATTACCCCATGTGAGAATCAAACCCTGGACTTTATGTCTCTAAGGCAATCATAACCATTATGCCAACCTCCAACTCTCTGATGACATAGCTAAAAGAATTACTTGGTAATGACAACAGTGGCTCTACATTACACAGAAAAATTTGCCAGAGTGTTAGCCTTGATAAACCCTCTATAGCCCACAGTGGTAGACACAGTAATGTGGTACACAGGGAACCATGACTGGAATATAAACATACCAATGTGTACACTTCACAGGAGGAGCAGAGGTGAGGATTTCCTCTGTACATAAGAGAAGGAATCAGAGGGAAAGCTAAAAAACCACAAAGCCATAGTAGTAATCAGTAACTGCTTTTGTTCTTTAATTTAAAACAAAACTTCGTCAGACAGTTTAACAAGGACCTGACCAAAAGTTTAAAAAGAAAACATTAAAGGTCATATGACTGGATAAAACCAATAACAAACAATGCCACAAATGAATTAGTTGATTAAATTAGTTAAGTAATTAATTAGACCACAGGATAAACAAGGTCTCAAAAATAATGATACCAATAAGGCTGTCCAAAAACACCACTAATATCTTTGCAGCATTAAAGACATTTTTATGTTTATAAATTCTTTGAGCCCTGGAGCCTTATCCGCTCTCAATCTAATCTGTCAGGCAGATTCCCGGCACTCAAGGAGTGTCTTGATGTCACCATTAAAATACCCTTCACTGACAAAATCAATGACTGAAAATGAAAATTTCTTAAAAGCAATACAAGTAGCTGCATATTTGGCCAGTGTGTTATTAACATATTTCTTCTTAATGGCCAGTGAATGCTCATACACTCTCTTCATCAAACTCCTAATAGTTTTACCAATGTAAAATTAATTACAGGAGTCACAAAGGGCAGCATAAACACCAAAACTTGAATTACAATCAAATCTAAAATGGGAACAGATTGTGGTGTTACAGTGTGAAAAAAGTTAATAAAGATGAATTACTCATGAAATGGCACTGCCTACATTTGCCACAACTAAATGTCCAGGTGTAATACATTGACCAAAATGAAACTGATCAGAGATCTGATGTTTTAAAATTGTTTTCAAATTGCCAGACCTCTTAAAAATAAATAGAGGTTTGTCACCCAGGACAGTTCTCAACTCATGGATTCCAAGGACTCCAAGGACAACTTTCCAGTTCTCAAGAATAATGTTCTTAATAAACCACATTTCATTAGAAACTGGAATCAGAAAGGCCTGCTTAAAATTGACTTGACTGGATGTATCCCAACCAACACCCCCACCATCTACCAATCCAGTGCTGATACTCTGCTTACACAGGACAAGCCTTAGTCCCTCTGAGCAGTTGAACCTCATTCTCAATTGTAGATAGCCAATCAGCATTATATCCACGATCAATGAAGATTTTTTTTTAGTTCACGTACATCTTCCAAAAAATCAGAATCAATGGATGTCAACCTACTCAATCTACTCTGCTGGCCCTGTACAATACCTCGTTTCATATGTAAAGGGTGCAATCTGTCTCTGTGTAAATATTGGTTAATGAAGGATTCTTTCCTGTGGATTTTATTCACAAAAGACCAGGTTCCCCGATCGTAACCTAAACAAATATCTAAAAAATTCAAAATGTCTCCAACATTAATGGTAAATCTCAGAAAATTTATGGACATCTTAAGATAGTCAAAAAATTGTCTAAATTCATCACAGTCACCATTCCAAATGTAAAACAAATCATCGATATAGTGACTATAAAAACAAAATATGGTGGGACAGTTCATGTCCTTTTACATATTTTTCTTCCCACATTGCCATGACCAAGTTGGCAAGTACTGGGGCAACCCTAGCCCCCATGGCAAAACCTAAAACCTGTTTATAAAACTTTCCCAAAAAGATAAAAAAAATGTTATACAAGATAAGTTCAACCATACAGTATTGATTTTCACATTGTCAAAATCCGTGAACCCACTCATGTAGTCTCTAACATAATCAATAGCAAGTTCTTGCTGAATACATGTGTATAAGCAGACTATGTCGAGGGAAGCAAAAATAAAATTCTCTTGATGCACAAAGTGGGAATCATTCGATAATTCTAAAAGGTGCCAAGAGTCCCTTAAATAATGTGATGAACTCTGAACAATAGGATTTGTAAAAAGCAGCAGCTACAGTTGGCCTAAAAGTGGCTGATTCCTATTCTTGTGCACCTTTGGGATTCTGAAAAATCTGGCCATCCTGAGGGATTCCACACAAGATAAATTGTAAGTGCTGTGATCCAAGTTTCCTTGACAAAACAAGTCAAAAAGCATCACATCCAATACAGAAAAACTACACAGAATATAATCCATACTGACTTCAATATAGCTGGAGTCATCTGCTAATAATTCTAAAATGGCTTGATTGTACTGAGCTGTACTCATCACAACAATCATAACCCCTTTGTCTGCACACATGACCCTGAGCTTAGGATTAGAGGAGAGATTCTTAGAGCAGGCCACTCAGACTTAGTTAAATTAAAATGCATCATTTTTGTTTGAAGTCTGCTCTTAAAATCATCTTCACACAAGTCATTAAAAACCTGCAAAGTTCTATTTAACACAGGATTAAAAGTACTTTTTTATGCAAGCTGTCCCTTTGGTTAAATAAATCAGATACATTATTCATAATGAAGTACAAATTCAGCTTTCTAACATATAACTTGAAATCTATGATCAACTGTGTCAGATTGACAGAACAAGAAGGTATAAAAGAAAAACCTTTGGTGAGAACAGCTAAATGGTGAGAGGACAAAGGGAAATCACTTAAATTAAGCACTTCAGTCTTGTATTTTAACATTTATTTTGGTTCTTCCCCCTTCCTTTCCCTTTGGTTGATTTGTTGTTCAACCATTTGGGCACTCTAACCATGCCTGTGGCCTGTAGCCTAAAAAAGGCCTTGGAGAAGAAACCAGAAGAACCATAGAGTTTGTATCAGGCTGATGACTGGAAGTAGATGGAGCTCTCATTTGCTGGGTGGTTGAACTAACCATTGATGTAATATTCAACTGTAATGAATCCACAGGAGCCTCAGTTTGATTGGTTCTAACCAGAAAACCTTTAATGGGATATGCAGTGCCCGTGGAATACACTTCCATGTCCTGTCTTAGTTTACCTTGCTTCTTAGCCACAATTGATGATCTTAATTTGTCAGTCTTAGCTGTAATACAAAATACATCATAGAAAGGGACTGAAAACAACTGTAACCCCTAATTTGCTGGTCTAGAACCAAAATGTTATTTTTAATTGCCTTAATGCCTTTCTTGTAACTAACGACAAAGGCTTTCATGAGAAATATCCCTATGTTGTTAAACAAATCCACCAGTTCTCTGTAAAGGTGATCCCCTACTCCCACACTAATCAGAAACTTGAAAACATACAGACATTGTGGAATGCACCCAGTCCTAATGTTCTCTTCCAAATACAAAATTTCATACTGTAATGAAACATACTTAGTAGTCAACCATTCTAGTTTGATAATGTCACCTTTGCATGTGTTAAATTCATCCTGGGAGTTGACATCAACATTGTAAGCTAGTCCTACATTATTATTTTCCCCTCTTACCGTGAAGGGGTTAGAAAGAATCTTTAAACACGTGCTGTAATAAATTATCAGAAAGAGAGAAATCCTTGTCGTTATTGACTGGAGCATGCCCCTCACAAGTCCCATCCGTTGAAACAGAAGACAGCTTGAAGGAAAACTCTTGTTGGCTACTCACAGGGCAATACCAAAACCAGTCTTCTGATTCCTCGATGCCAAACTGTCTGGAACTGCTCCAATAACTGCTGTAGTCAATTTCTGTAGCAAAAAACTAAATTCTTCAGAATCTGGGTGAATAGTCAGATCCAATAAAGGGTCCTGTGTAGAAATTCCACTAGCCATGGCTACACCATGAAAACTACTCATAAAAACTCCTCAATAAACTAAGAAAAATGTAAAATGGAAAACTGAAAAACAACAAAGCCATGGAAGAATCAGAACACAGTAGTAATCAGTAAGTGCTTTTGTTCTTTAATTAAAAACAAAAACTTCATCAGACAGTTTAACAAGGACCTGACCAAAAGTTAAAAAAAAAACATAAAAGGTCATATGACTGAATAAAACCAATAACAAACAATGTCACAAATGAATTAGTTGATTAAATTAGTTAAATAATTAATTAAACCACAGGATAAACATGGTCTCAAAAATAATGATACCAATAAGGCTGTCCAAAAACACCACTAATATCTTTGCAGCATTAAAAAACATTTTCTGTTTATAAATTCATTGAGCCCCTGAGCCTTATCCGCTCTCAATCTAATCTGCCAGGTGGATTCCCAGCTCAAGTAGTGTCTTGACATCACTATTAAAATACCCCTCACTGACAAAATCAATGACTGAAAATGAAAATCTCTTAAAAGCAATACAAGAAACCGCATGTTTGGCCAATGCGTGCCAACATCCCATCCTATGATGACATAGCTAAAAGAAATGGTTGGTAATGATATAATCACCTTTCTACATTATACAGAAAAATTTGCCAAAGTGTTAGCCTTGATAAAGCCTGTACAGCCCATTGTGCTAGAGACAGGAATGTGGTACAGGGGGAACTAAGGGTGGGATATAAACATACCAATGTGTACACTTCACAGGAGGAGCAGAGGTGAGGATTTCCTCTGTACATAAGAGAAGGAATCAGAGGGCATATAAGGAAGGAATGTGCATTATAGGGGCACTGTGTGCCAGGAAAATACATTTCAGTCCATAGAGCTGTTTACATAGCCCTTCTGAAAGTAAAAAAAGTGCAGAGCATTAATAGAAGGAATAAACAGGAGAGCAGAAAAGAGAAGATTCTATCAGTGGTCTGAGTGATCAGGTGTTGCTTGTCCAGCTATGCACAAGTCACCAGTTAATTCTCTTTCAGCTAAATTGGGTTAACTTTGCATTAGTCTGCTTCCCATTCCTGAGAATCCATCCTTGTTACTGTACTAGGAAAACTGCTCAAAAAAGGGATTGACTCACCCTCACTATTTTCTATCTTTCCTGCTGTCAGTAGGAATAAGCTTGTTTTTCATTACTGACGTTTTTTACTGGCTTTACACACACTTCCCAGCAGTCAGGTAATTAGGTGTCTCATTTTTGGGCTGCTTGCACAGCAGACAGCAACTGCCTAGAGTTAAAAATTAAAAAAATAAACATTAAATGTGATGAAAATCATGTCAAGTAAACAAGAGAATCAGCTTTTTGCATTTCTTGTTCAAAAAGCCAATATCATATATTTAAGATATGTAGTTATGGCACTGAATACTACAAATTCACTAACACAGTTGATGCACAATTCAAAACAAGTGTGTTTTATTTATTTATTTTCCATTTGTTCACTGGGTAGGTCCACTGGTCCAAGGTCTCTGGACCATTTTCAATCATGACCTGGGTCATAAGGCAATACAAGACATTATTTACAAAAGTTGGCTACAGCAACTTAATATATGTTAATTACAGCATCTAGGGAGCACAACAATGAGTACAATAACTTATTTAAAACATTTGTAGAATGTTAACTAACTGGACATTATTTACAGATGTTGGAGAACCACCACTCAGAACAGCTTTCATTTAGTATGTCTTTCATGCACTGACAAAGCAGCCCATGCAAGTACATCTGCAGGCTTGATTAAGAACACCAAATGCAATCAGAGCTGTAGGTATTACTTGTAAAATGTTTTTGTTAAAAGAATACTTCAACATGGCTTGCACATCAGAAAGATTTAATACATTTTTGTTTGTTCATGTTGAGTGAAATTGTATAGAAATTGCATTTCCTCAAGAATATTCATAACTAGGATGTCCAGCAGGGCAGAATCACTGTTTTGCTCCTTTGTGTACAGACCAAGATAACTCCCCAAGACAGTATGTCTGCAATTATTATGTTAAGGGCACCTAAAGGCAAATCAACAGAACAGCATGCCAAAGAGTGAAATCAGTGCACGAGTAGGTTCACTCTTTTTCATATATGCCAGCACCGAGTATGTCCTTGCTTGGAGAACTCTGCTGAGGATCACATCTGTGAGCACTCCTCAGAGGAGGATCACACCTGTGAGCACTCTTCAGAGAAGGATCACACCTGTGAGCACTCTTCAGAAGAGGATCACACCTGTGAGCACTCTTCAGAAGAGGATCACACCTGTGAGCACTCTTCAGAAGTGGATCACACATGTGAGGACTCTTCAGAGGAGTATCACACCTGTGAGCACTCTTCAGAGGAGTATCACACCTGTGAGCACTCTTCAGAGAAGGATCACACCTGTGAGCACTCTTCAGAAGAGGATCACACCTGTGAGCACTCTTCAGAGAAGGATCACACCTGTGAGCACTCTTCAGAAGAGGATCACACCTGTGAGCACTCTTCAGAGGAGGATCACACATGTGAGGACTCTTCAGAGGAGTATCACACCTGTGAGCACTCCTCAGAGGAGGATCACACCTGTAAGCACTCTTCAGAAGAGGATCACACCTGTGAGCACTCTTCAGAGGAGGATCACACATGTGAGGACTCTTCAGAGGAGTATCACACCTGTGAGCACTCTTCAGAGAAGGATCACACCTGTGAGCACTCTTCAGAGAAGAATCACACCTGAGAGCACTCCTCAGAGGAGGATCACACATGTGAGGTCTCTTCATTGAACAGGAAGCTGTATAAAAGAAAACAAACAGCAGCAGCATAACATACCACAAGATAATAGCAGACAGGTTAGAACATGGCTAATATTCATAAACCATGTCATATGAATATGTTTTATTAAGAGTGGCTAAAACCTCCAAATGGTGGAATCCACCTAAGCCATTCAGACAGGAGATTCCAAGGACATGGATCCTGGTGTGCAAAGGAATGTTTCCCTGCAAACTCAAGTTGCTTCCTTAGAATCTTAAACAGTGCTTTGCTCTGGGAACATAGAGTACGAGCAATCTGGAGCCAGCTATGGAAGTACCTAAGGTATGGGGGCCCAAGCTGTATAGGGCAAGATAAACTAAGACAATGACCTTGTAAGCAATACAACCCTGAATTTAAATTAGAGAGAAAAAACTCTAGTATCAGGGTACAAGGAGGTAATCTGGCACAAGTTAGGGCCAAAGACATCCAGGTAAGATGAAGCAACTTCGGTTGAACAAGAATTAAGTCTCCAGGTGGCCATGTACATTCTGAAGATGAAGGTAATAAAGGCATATCAAACTCAGGCAAAGAACAAGATATCTTACACTGAGAAGTTTTATGGCAAGCCACTGAGAGCATACATGGGCCAACACTAGACCTCATGGATGCTATTTTGGAGAAAGAATATCTGTCCAAGAGTTGACTTTCTTCCTCAGACAAAAACAATGAATGGTAAGATACAATGGACTACTAAGTATAGAAACCACTTGAAAGAGTCTTGCTGGACAGTTTGTTGCCAATGAAATTTCTCATGAGAGAAAGAGATTTCTTCTGAATTATCAAAGCCCGAAAGACAGAGTAATGTTCATCCATTTTAAGTTTTTCCTCCAGCAGGTGAGTGCAGTGTCATCTACACTCTTAACATCTGCCCTGCGTGTCTTAATTCCTGAAGCTCAAGATTATGTCATGGCTCGCACAGAACAGGATGAAAAGAATGTACACAATTTGGGGCTAGCAGATTAAGAGGGAATGTAAAAGTCTTGTTGTAGGCATCAAGCGTCTCACCAGTGGTCTATGTACTGAATTCCTGCATATCATGCTGGATTTCAAAGCCCAGTAAATCTAGTGTCACTGGATTCTGGTTATTGCAAATCACCTGATGATGATCCAGGGCAACCACCCTGGGAAGGTCAACCAAGAAGTGAATCAGACTGCGATATGACCACTGATTTGTCATACCCAGTTGGAACACTAAGTCCACCTAATGCCTGTGATTGTGAGTAGCAGTAGAAATTACATGAGGAAACCAAAGATCCCTGCTGAAATGTTGTAGACTTCAACTAGAATGTTAAAATCACAAGAATAAACCACCTAGGTGATGACAACATGAAGGAGATAAGAAAATCCATATACTTCAGAAGGAACTTCCCTGTATTAACAAGTATACAGTGTACAAGTAGGTGCCTAAAGTTTGTTCCTGTTGCCTTAACACATTTGAAGGAATTGTAATCCCCACCTGTGACTTTCTTTAACGCAATGGAAGGGTAGAAGATGATTGTTACCCCACCGTTGGACTTTCCAGGTCTAAAACAAATGCAGAACTGAAAACTAATGGCACAGGGGCTACAAGAATAGGTCTACAGTTGCCTTGGTTATGGTAACAAATCCAGGTCACTGTCCAGAAGGAGTTCCAGAAGGACCATGGACCTGTTCCTGATTGGTCTGGCATTAAAAGTACAAAGTCATGACCAGATGTAGGAGAACAGGTACCCATTATCTGTCACATATTGAAAGTGCAATCTGCAACTGTTGGTCAGATAAGAGAATCATGAGTGTGAGTGACATACTTTGTTCATGTAAGGTATGACATGGGGAAATACTGCCAGCCCAGCTATCTGGAAGTTTGTAAATAATTCTGTCATTTGTGAATATTGATATGATTTACACAGAGGTGTGTGTAAAGTACTGAGCTAAACTGTAACCACAGCATGCTCTATGGGAATAGAACAGGAGTGTATCTGCACTATTGTGACTGTTTAGATGTATATGTTTAATGGAAACTGGAACATAGAGGGTTAACGTATAAAACTTCAAGAAAATAAGATGAAATTAAATTGTTTTCTGATTGTGCTATAAAAGTTATCTTTCAGTTTCAGTGCAGTAGCAGACACAATATCTACAGCTGGAATTTTCTTGTATTGTCTTGAAAGAGAAGTAATTACTAAGTTTGAGATGTAGAAGTGTTTTGTTTTATGACTTCCGGGATGTGCAAACGTCTGAGAAATATGTATTTTTCAAAGGGAGATGCTAAAAATGCTTGTACTTTTTGACAATGGAGGTTTAGCTTGGGAACTAACGTCAGGTGACAAAAAGTGATGTCATCCAAGCTAACCCAGCAATAATACTTGATATTAATTAAGAACTCTCTGAGAGAGAGACTAGACATTTTGTATTTTGTCTTTGACCTAACAAGAACATCCACTCATCACCACATCTGCACTTGCCTTGCTGTACGTAAGCTTTTAGGGCATAGTAACTATTTTAGATTCAGATAGGAATATAGTAAAGTATATCTTAGATATTTTCTTTATTTATTTGAGACTGTCCTGCAATGTTGTTTTAATTATTTCCTGTGATTTTGAACTCTGATGTAACTGATTACTTACTGAGTATTGTCTTGTTCTTTTTTTTTATTTATTATTAAATATATTTAAAGCTGTCTTTGTTGCTGATATCTATGAGTCATATTTCCGCTCTTAAAGTACTTGCATATCTGTATGGTGACACTGTACAGGACACTCCTAAATAGCCTTGCTCTTGGTTAAGGGCCTTAAAGTAGCTAATAAAGAGTTGGCTGGTGGCAGTGAAAACTACCTTAGAGTCTGGGCAGAAGGGAGCATAGCTAGTAAACCTGTGTCAGCCTTTCCCAGGTGTGTGTGTGTTTGTATATAAATCAAATCTCAAGGAGTGTGTGTGTCAGCTAGTTGGGAAGGGACACAAAGCACTGGTTGGACAGAGAGGGTACTGGAGAGCTTGGTTTGGCTACTCAGCTGAGATTTCAACCCTATACCTGCTCCACTGCGGAGTCTTATTGGGGATCTGGAGAAAGAGGGAGAAACCAGCCTCAGACTGACTGTGGCCTCTGTGTGCTCTTAAGGGAAATTGCACTTTACTGTGTGTGTACTTGTCATTCTCCCAATGTGTACGTTCCTACTGTTGCCAGTGGTGAGGACTGAGGCTCCTTGATTATTGGGCCAGTGCAGGGGCATCACATATTAATTGGTTATCAGTGGTGGGATATTTCCATATCATATATTAATTGGCTTGTAGTGGTGTGGATATTGAATTCATGTAGCCTGTAAACAGTGATCACTAAGGAAGGTGTTTGTACTCTCAATCAGCCAAACAGTGAACATTCAGAGTTTCATATCATAATTGTTTTATTTTTGTTGGTAGCTTAGTTAGTCAGGGAGAGCAGGCAAGCATTCCAGCAGAGGACTATGGCAAGCTGACAAGGAGCCAGTTGGCTGAGATGTGCCAATACAAAGGACTGGTTCATGCCAACCAGGCCATGTAACCTGGACCAAAACACCAAAGGCAGAGGTGTGTCCATATTCATTAAGGATATCCACACCTGCAGGCTAGTTGCTCAGCATAATGCATCCGAGGTTATGCAAGTGCAACTCACTCTGGGCAAAACTGCAATCCAAATTGTAGCTTGTTACAGATCCCCAACCATGCCCCAGGATTCCCACTCCTCTTTTCTTGATGTACTGGAAAATATTAGGGTTCAACCAAACACCCTAATAATGAACGACTTCAACTGCCCCACCATTAACTGGGAAAACTACTTGTGTACCAACTCCTTAGCTCAACGCTTTCTGGAATTCATAAACTCCAATGCCCTAGATCAACTTATCCACACCCCCACCAGGGGCAACAATATCCTAGACCTAGTCACTACCAACATGAGTGACCGGTGTTCCACACCTGAAGTCAACTCCTCATTGGTCTGATCCGACCATAGGCTTATCACCCTTGATATCCACATCTCGCCCCCACCCCTCATTAAGGAAACCACAGTAAAAAGTTTCTCCAAAGTCAACTTCATGCTTCTTAAGACAGAAGTGGTGAACTTCATGACACCCATGCAGATGGACAATACAGTTACAACTGTTGAATCCTACACAAATGCACTCTATAAGCACTTACACAAGTGCATGGATCATGCTATCCCAAACAGAACCAAGACGCTATCCTCCAGAAAAAGAAAGCCAATCTGGTAGTCCCCTGCCATAAACAAACTGTACAACAGAAGGAAGAAACTGTTGCAAAAGAGAGTAAAATCCCATTAGTGGAGGAGCTCCCTGGTCAGCCTCAGTAAGAAGCTGAGATCCCTTATATGATCCTCCAAAGCTAGCTACGAAAACAAAATCGCCACTAAATCCAAGGACAACCACAAAGCAGTGACAAGTGGAGTACCACAGGGTTCCGTCCTGTCACCTCTCCTGTTTGGTATCTACTTCTCTGAAGTACAGGCTAACACAGAAGGCCTCTGGCTAATGACATTCGCAGATGACTGCAAACTAGGAGCCATAGTCAAGTCCCCAAATGATGTGGACATCCTACAGAAGGGCCTCACTGAGACAGATGCCTGGTGTCAGAGCCATGGCCTCAAGCTCAATGCCAAAAAGTGCAGTGTCATGCCTTTTGGTAAAAACTCTGTACCCATGAACTACCACATAGGCAGCAATCTACTTAACACCAAATGCGTGATAAGAGACCTTGGGACCCAAGTGGACAGTAGTGTCTCCTTTGATAGTCACATCGCCACAGTAGTCAGGAAGTCCTACGTGGCACACCTCATCATAAAAGGGTTCTCATCCAGGAAAAAACAGGTCATTGTTCCCCTCCACTCGTCACTCATTAGACCCATTATAGAGTACAACACCCTTTTGGAATGTACCTCACAAGACATCTGCAGCAGCTGGAAAGGCCACAGAAGTACCTCACAAAGAGGATTACTGGCCTCAAACAAATTCCCTACACTGACCGCCTCAAAAAAACTCCAGCTTTACTCCATAGCATATTGCCTACTCCAAGGTGATCTCTGCCTAACATATAAAGCTATGTCAAACCCAGAGCTGTTGGACATGCTACACCTAAAGAAATCCCAATCCCTCTGAGCTACATGCTCTAGGGACCTAAACCTTGTCACCACAATAAACAGGACATGCTGGAGGGATAGATTCCTAACCCAGAGACTTCCTATACTCTGGAACAAGCTACCCATCTATGTCAAACAAAGTTCTTCATTAGCACTCTTCAAGAAAAATCTTGATGAGTGGATGAGAAATAGGAAATACACCCTGAGGATCACTTCTGTGTCTGCTGGACAGTGGCACAGGAAAATAACTTTCTTGGGTGGCGTAAACTATGAAACATTGCTGGCTAGGCTTACGTAGGCCCTTGGGCTGATAGCCTAGTACCTACCTATGAACCTATGAATCTTACTAAAGTAGAAAAGTTTGCAGCATTGGGCAGAGCAGCATCACAGACCAGCAATCAGGAGGACAACCAGGCTGACATTGGAGATGTACAACTCTCAGCAAATAGATAGTTCAACCTTTCCACAAAGGGCTTAAAAATCCATCTGGAGTTAATTAATTCACTCCAATAGAGCTCAGGAAGTTTGCAATGTAACTTCCAATGGGCAGAGCCTAAGCCTTTTGACAGAATCAAATTATGTCCTCACTTTTCAAACAAATGCTCATATCTCTGGAATCATAGGGGTTATGAAAGAAGTACAAATGGCAAACTCTTCAGGACAAACTATTTTGCTAGTGGTAGTATTCTTTAGGTTCTAGGTCTTAAACCAAATTTTATAAGTCACAGTAAACACAGTAACCATTACATTTGTAATATTTTGTAAACAACTTACAGTATCTCAGCAACCACTCAAGTTGCACACATACTGCCATCAGCATTATATTCATTTAGCCATAAGCTTTCATATGAGGCTAAGGAGTTCTGTCTGTGTTACTTGGTTGTTGAGATATATAGAAAAATGTGAAAACTATATCCATATAAATTAATATCATAAAAATAACAGTTAATATCTATTTACCTGCATTAGACACAAGTCAAATGTTAATGCGATTGAGTTTGCCATTGTGGATGCTTTAAGATGAAATCTTTTAAAAACCTTGTACATTGCGTGGTTTTGGAATTATTGATGCAAATATGAACAAGCAGTAATTGACTCCTACAGGCATCAGTAGGAGTTAAGTGCACATGCACCTAGAGGTGTCACTTGGATGTAATGAGTTAAAGAGACTTGAACTGGAGGCCAAACATTTGGAAATAGAATCAACAGAGAGACTGCAGCAGGAGAAACAAATGGAAATAGAAGCAGCAGAGAGACTGAGATGTCTGGAAGCTGAGGAGAATGAGAGACAGAGGCAACATGAGAAGGAGATGCTGACTCTTTGCCAGAGTCATGGAGGTAATGGGGACGGGAGTAACTGAACCCCAGAAGCAACAAAGGTTAGTGAATTTCTTCCATAATTTGCACAGGGGGATAATTTTGATAGTTTCATTCATATGTTTGAAAGGGTATGTAAACAGTACAATGTTGACCAAGGGCTCTGGGTACAGTTCCTGACCCCCTTACCCATGGTAAAGCTGTAATTGCCATTTCTAAATTGTCTGATACTGATTGCTTAAATTATAATACTGTAAAAAATTGTCTTTTAAAATGTTTTAAGTTAACACCTGAAGGTTATAGGAAAAAGTTTCATGAGCACAGATGCAAGGCAGATGAAAGTGTGTGTGAATCTTTTGCTGATCTAAGCACTTATTTTCATAGGTGGGTGAGTGGGTTTCAGGTCACCACTTTTGAAGGGCTGGCAGACCTTTTGGTGAGGGAACAAGCCCTTAGCACTTTTCCTGCAGACACGAGAATCTGGTTAGCAGATAAACAATGCAGTACTGCAGATGAGTTGGGGAAGAAGGGAGACCTATACCTAGCAAGCAGGGCATCACTGCACAAGAAAGGGATACCCAGTGCTGCTCATAGTTCTAAGGGAACCCATGGTGGACAGCCCAAACTGCCCCAACAGAGTCCACCAGTAGCAGGGGAAGCCAGTAGTCCAGGTACACATCCAGGACCAAGGGTTAAATGTTTTAAATGCAACCAGTGTGGCCATGTAACATATAGATGTTCACAGAGGCAAGATGGGGAACAAAAGGTGGTAAAGCCAGTAAATGGGAATGACATAATGCTAGCAGTAAGTCATCTTGAGACAACAAGGGTACCAAACTACCACAAGAGGTTATATCCTATCTTAGTAAATGGGCAACAGGCCACTGCTAAGAGAGACACAGCCTCTGACCTAACCATTGTGAAGCCTGTAATGGTTAAAGAGGAGCACTACTTGCTTGGGCAGTCTGCTCCAGTCAGAGCTTTAGGAGCGACCCAATTCCAAAAACCTTTGGCTAGGGTTCACCTTGACTGGGAGGATGGAAAAGGAAGCCAGCAAGTAGGTGTGTTTGAGGATATCCCTGCAGATGTCCTGATAGGGAATGATTTTGATAATGCAGTTACACGCAGTCAGGCTTGGAGACAAGCATGTGGGTCTGGTAGCCTGGGGGAGACCTAGACAGAACACATACTTGCAGCCAGGACTGGTGTGGTGGTTACTTCAGAGAGCGAGCTACCCTGTAGCAGTGAGACTGAAGGTGAGACAGAGCTGATTGTGGGTACTGATGTTCCCTTGGACACAGTGACTGCAAGGGCAGAAGTGAGTAGTAGTACCCAGGCTGTTAGTGAGGCACTGCTGTCAGAGAATACCAGACTTTCTGTGGAAGGGGAGCTGGGAAGGGTTACAAAGAGAAAGATGAGATAGGCTCAGCTCTCAGACCCTACATTACAAGGCCTGAGAGAGGTACCTAGTGAGGCACCTGATTTTCAAGGGAAGGGGGAATCTGTATACTGAGACAAAGGGTTACTGTATAGAGAGTGGACCCCTGAGGGAGGGCTAGAGGGTGAGAAAATACAGCAGTTGGTAGTGTCCAGACCCTATCATCTGGCACTTCTAACCATAGCCCATGATATTCCCTTTAAAGGTCATATAGATATAAAATGTACAAAGAGAAGTATTATGCAGAACTTTTATTGGCCTGGGATTTCCAGAGATGTAACAGGGTACTGCAGGACCTGTGAGCTGTGCCAAAGGTAAGCAAGGTAGGAGACAAGGTGAAAGCTCCTTTGATGCCTTTGCCTGTGATTGAGGAACCATTTCAGAGGGTAGCTATGGATATTGTGGGACCTCTGAGTACTCCAAGTTTCACAGGGAAAAAGTATATCCTAATGGTTGTAGATTATGCTACCAGATAACCCTGAGGTGGTGGCTGTGTCATCCATTTCAGGCAGAAAAGGTAGCAAATGCTTTGTTAGAGATTTTCAGCAGGGTAGGTTTCCCAAAAGAAATATTGACTGATAGAGGTGCCAATTTCACATCAGACCTGCTGGCTTGTCTGTGGAAGTACTGTGGGATGAAGCACCTAAAGACCACCCCCTACCATCCCCAGACTAATGTTCTTGTTGAGAGGTTAACCTCTACACTCAAGATGATGCTACGGGCATTTGCAGAACAGTTCAAGAGGGAGTGAGACAAATATTTGCCACATTTGTTGTTTGCTTACAGAGACGTTCCCCAGGAATCCACAGTTTTTTCGCCCTTTGAGTTGCTGTATGGGCATAGGATGAGGAGACCTCTATATTTGATTTGAGATGAGTTGGAGAGTGAGTGTGAATCCCATAGGAAGTCTGTTGTGGCATATGTCCTACACCTCAAGACAAGGCTCAGGCAACTCATGGGCTTGGCCCAGGAGAACTTGGCAGAAGCCCAACAGTAGAAAAAGGTCTGGTATGCAGGAATGTTTGAGCTAGAAAGTATGCTGTAGGGCAGCAGGTTATGGTTCTCATTCTGGATTCTACTGGGTTACTGGTCTTTTGGTTGTTTATTTATTTTATTTTGTTTTAGTTATGTATTATTATGGTTCTCATTCCTGTCAGACACAACAAGCTTCAGGCAGCTTGGGAGGGACCCTTTAAAGTGGTAAGGAAAGTCAGTGATGTTAACTACATGGTAGAACTGCTAGGCAGGAGGCAGGGGCACAAATTGTACCATATAAACATGATGAAACCATACCATGATAGGGAGGCCTTTGTGGTGAGTATTTACAGTGGATGGCAGGAGGAGTCTGAGTGGGATCTGGTGACTGATCTCCACAGTGAGGCTCAGACTGACACCTCAGTGGAAGGGGTAGCAATATCCCAGCAGCTATCCCCTACCCAGGTTTGAGAAATCCGAGCAGTGTTACAGGTGTTTAGGGACATGTTCACTGGGAAACCAGGGTGCACCCACCTGGTGCAACACCATGTGGATATAGGACCCCAGAGGCCTATTAAGTAGGCCCCTTATAGGGGTACAAAAGAAGGATGGCAGCACCAGGTTCTATGTGGACTACAGGAAATTAAATAGTCACACAGAGTTAGATACTTTACCTAGGACAGATGAAGCCCTAGAGCACCTGGGTGTGGCTAAGTATCTTATCACTATTGATCTTTACCATGGGTTACTAGCAGGTGCCCTTGACTCCCAGTGTTAGAGAGATGTCAGCCTTTGCGACTCCTTTTGGCTTGTATGAGTTTATGAAGATGCCCTTTGGGATGAAAAATGCCCCAGTGACTTTCCAGAGGCTGGTAGATCGTATCCTAGCAGGAGCAAGAGCTTTTGCCCTTGCATACCTAGATGATATTGCCATCTACAGCCATTCCTGGCAAGGGCACCTTCAGCATGTTAGATAGGTGCTGGGTAGACTACAGAGGGCAGGGTTGACCATTACGCCCAGTAAGTGTCAGGTGGGTATGGCAGAGATCTCCTATCTGGGACATAGATTGGGGAGTGGTAAGATCAGGTTAGAACCTGCCACAGTGGAAGCCATTCAGGCATGGCTTGTCCCTGTTACCACAAAAGCAGGTGAGGTTATTCTTAGGGAAAGCAGGGTACTACAGAAAGTTTGTCCCCAATTACAGTACCATAGCTGCCCCCCTCACATACCTGACAAGGAAAAACAAGCCAGATAAGGTAATGTGGACCCCAGCATGTGAGCAGGCATTCCAGAATCTTAAAGGAGCATTGGGAGGACTCCCTGTGTTAGCCAGTCCAGATTACAGTAAATAATTTGTTTTTCAGGTGGCTGCTTCAAACCATGGGGTGGGGGCTGTACTCAGCCAGGTTTCCTCAGAGGGAGAAGAGCACCCAGTGGTATATCTCAGTTGTAGGCTTCAACTCAGGGAGGAAAGCTATGCAGCTGAAGAAAAAGAATGTCTAGCCATAGTGTGGGCACTACAGAAACGTCAGCCTTATCTGTATGGAAGGAAATGCACTGTAGTTACAGACCACAATTCCTTAACATGGCTACATCGAGCCAGCCAGCAAAATGCCAAGTTACTAAGGTGGAGCCTAGGGTTGCAAACATATGATATGACAGTGCAGCACCACAGTGGGGTTAGCAATGCCAAAGCAGCTGGGGTCTCAAGACAGGGAATGTGGTAAGGTATTCCCAGATAGTCAACCCTGTCAAGCAGAGTTTCTCAATGGAATTTTTTTGGGGGGGAAGAAGTGTGACATAGGGAAATACTGCCAGCCCAGCTATCTGGAATTTTGTAATTATTTCTATGTCATTTGTGAATATTGATATGATTTATACAGAAGTGTGTGTAAAGCACTGAGCTAAAATGTAACCACAGCATGCCTATGGGAATAGAAAAGGAATGTGCCTCCATTATTGTGACTGTCTAGGTGTATATGTTTAATGGAAACTGGAACATAGTGGGTTAACTTGCAAAACTTCAAGAAAATAAGTTGAAATTAAATTGTTTTACGTTTGTGCTATAAAAGTTAACTTTCAGTTTCAGTGCAGTAGCAGACACAATGTCTAGAGCTGGATGTTTTTTCTATTGTCTTGAAAGAGAAGTAATTAATAGGTTTGAGATGTAGAAGTGTTTTATTGTTTTATGACTTCCAGGATCTGCAAACATCTGCGTGATATGTATTTTTCACAGGAAGATGCTAAAAATGCTTGTACTTTCTGACAATGGGGGTTTAGCTTGGGAACTAAAGTCAGGTGACAAAAAATTATGACATTCAAGCTAACCTAGCAGTAATACTTGATATTAATTTAAGACCTTTCTCAGAGAGAGAGACTGGGCATTTTGTATTTTGTCTTTGACCTAACAAGAACATCCACCCATCACCACATCTGCACCTGTCTTGTTGTAAGCAAGGTTTAGAGCATAGTAACTCTTTTAGATTCAGATAGGAATATAGTAAAGTATAGCTTAGATGTTTTCTTTATTTATTTGAGACTGTCCTGCAGTGTTGTTTTAAATATTTCCTGTGATTTTGAACTCTGATGTAACTGATTACTTATTGAGTATTGTCTTGTTCTTTTATTATTGATTATTAAATATATTTAAACTTATGTTTGTGGCTGATATCTGTGAGACACATTTAAGCTCTTAGTGTACTTGCATATCTATATGGTGACACTGTACAGGCCACTCGTAAATAGCCTTGCTCTTGGTCAGACTACCATTTGGGTTAATAGTAACATTAAACAGTAGGATTGGACACCCTTTGTTAAGGGCCTTAAAGTAGCTGATAAAGAGTTAGCTGGTGGCAGTGAAAACTACCTTAGAGTCTGGGCAGAAGGGGGCATAGGTAGTAAAACTGTGCCAGCCTTTTCCATGTGTGTGTGCATGTGTGTGTTTGTGTGTGTGTGTTTGTATAGAAATCAAATCCCAAGGAGTGTGTGTGTCAGCTACTTGGATAGGGACACGAAGCACTGGTTGGATAGAGAGGGTACTGGAGATCTTGGTTTGGCCACTCAGCTGAGGTCTCAGTGCTATAGTTGTGCCAGTTGGGGATCTGGAGAAAGAGGGAGAAACCAGCCCCAGACTAATTGTGGTCTCTGTGTGCTCTTAACGGAAATTGCACTTTACTGTTTGTGTACTTGTCATCCTCCCAGTGTGTACACTCCCCACTGTTGCCAGTGGTGAGGATTGAGGTTCCTTGATTACTGGGCCAGTGCAGGGGCATCACATAAGGTACCAGACTTAAATGTGATCTGATACTGACCACTCCTCAAAATATTCTGATGATGATGGGACTAAATACTCATTCTCTACTTTCTGCCAATGCCCAGTTTCCTAGTTGTGGCAATCACACTAGCAGAGAGCTGACGCATAGTGAAAGAGACACTTGTGTGTCTCTGCTATCCTTAAACAAAAGCAAAAAACAAAACAAAATCTTGCTATTTTCCCACTTTCTATAATTTAAAAAAAAAGTTCAGTTATAGAGCTGCTGTTCTGAACTGTTTGTAAGTTTCTTGGAGGCCAGTGCTTACTTGGGCTAAAGGGAATTCTCTGTGTTCACCAGTGGCAGTGGTTAACACTGAGCAGCCTGCCTGTCCCTGTAGGAGTGGTTACCGCCTAGAAACTGTAGTTTTATTGGCCATTTTGGGTCAGTTCCAAACTCCTTGATCTCTCTCTCTTAAAACCCTGCAACTCTCTTTTTGCGCGGTCTTGCGCACAGAGCAGCGTCGGGTAGCTGGGGTATACTATTCCTGGCTCCACAAAGTCTGCGCTGCAAATTTTCCCTTAGAACTAGGCAAGCCTCAACTCAAGTGCTTCAGATCAACTGCTCTTATTGCAGCACTTGCATAACCCAAATCAGCACTTGTCCAAATCTCCTAGACAGCACTATTATTTTCCAAATCTCCTAGACAGCACTATTATAATACAGCATAAGACTCTCGATTATCCACAAGACAAGTGAAATTTACTTTTCCAAGTATGTCCAGAGGTCAGCTTCAGGTGTACTCTCCAGTTCATCTGGTGGAATTGGGCATCCTGAGGCAATGTCACAACTGCCTCATGTATACAGACAACCCTCTCCTCTTACCTCTAGACACAAACACTTGTGAGAGATGCAAATACACAGCCAGACTGGAGGCTAAGTGCTCTCAACCCATGACTGTAACAGACAGTCAAGAGGAGAAGAGACACACTAGCATCACACCACCAGTCACACATGGATCTACAAAACAAGCACCAGCAAAACATACACATAAATACACAAAAACATATTCGGAGGCACTAGGTACCAATCTGAAAAAGAAACAGGGCCCTCCAAAGCAGACAAGCAAGCAACCTGCACCTCCAAACACAAGCCAGAAAACACATAATTGACCTCAGCAGTGTGCCTCACGACAGCCCCTAAGGCAAAACACCATACCCAACATGCTAGTAATAGGAGACTCTTTAGTAAGGCACACAGATGTTCCACTCACCAGGCTGAACAAGGAAAAGGTTACTGTCAGCTGCCTGTCGGGTGCTAGGATCCGCCACTTAACACAAGCACTTAGGTCACTCCAGAACAAGTACAAGTATGATGCTGTCATTGTACATGTTGGTGTGAATGATCTAAGACGTACCTCCCTGGACTACATGAAAAGAGACATTGAGGAGCTCTCTGATCATGTAGCCCAAGCTGGTATGACCCTGACCTTGAGTAGCATACTACCTTCACCTAGAATGATACCACAATACAAAGGCAAAATGATCAATTTCAACAATTGGCTAAGCTTCTGGTGTCATTCTAAGGGGATCCAGTGTCTGTCTGCCTGGGATGACATGATAGACAAGCCTCGCTGTTTCGCCAGAGATGGTTTGCACCTGTCACCCCTAGGCTTTTGAATACTGGCCAAGGCTCTTGCCATCCCCATAGTGCCTTTTTTAGGCAAGGCTCAAAGGACAAACCAACCACCGTAACCAGCACAGGTAACCAAAACTAAGGGTAATGCTACTCAACGCCAGAAGTCTCAACCTCAAAATGCACACACTCGAGGCACTTCTCAGTATGGAGAAAATCGATGCTTGTGCAGTGACGGAAACCTGGTTCAAGGCTCCAGAGAGCACCCCAGCACTACCAGGTTACAATTCATATCATACCTTCCGGCTTCAGTTACTGGATCGCAGAACAAAGGGCAGAGGTGTATCCATATTCATCAAGGATACCCACATCTCCAGGTTAGTGGCACAGCATGATGCCCCAGAGATCATCCATGCGCAACTATCAGCAGGCAAAACCACATTTCAAGTCGTAGCCTGTTATAGATCACCCACCATGTCCCAAGATGCTCACTCAGCATTCTTTGAGGCATTGGAAAATATAAAGGTCCTACCCAACACCATAATTTTGGGTGATTTCAACTACCCTGGTATAGACTGGGTGAACTACCAAAGTTCTAACTCCTATGCCCAGCGGTTCATAGAATTTATAAATTCAAATGCCCTTGAACAACTGGTATGTTGTCCCACTAGAGGGGACAACATATTGGATTTAGTCATCACAAATATGGGTGCCCATTGTACCACACCCGTTATCACTCCCTCTCTGGTCAGATCAGACCACAAACTGATAACCCTGGACATCCTCACCCCCACCTCCCCCAGTCAAAGAAACCATCATAAAAAACCTTTCCAAAGCAAACTTCAAACTACTTGCATCAGAAGTGGAAAGCTTCACTATTCCCTTGCAGAAGGATAATGATATCCAGGATGCAGAATCCTACACCAAGGCACTTTATATACATCTTCAGGATTGCATGGACCGTGCTATCCCAAATAAAACCAAGACTCCTTCCTCAAGCAAGAAGAAACCAGTCTGGTGGACCCCAGCCATAAGCAAACTATACAATAAAAGGAGGAGACTTATACAAAAATAGGCTAAATCTCAAGTAGAAAAATCATCCCTGATCAGCATTAGTAAGAAATTGAGGGCCCTCATCAAGTCAACTAAAGCCATTTTCAAAAAGAAAGTTGTCAAGGTTGCCAAGGATAACCATAAGGCCTTCTATGGTTACATCAAAAACCTAAACGGCAATGCTCAGGTTTGTTCTGAGCTAGTACAAAATGGAACAAAATACACTGACCCCACTGACATTGCCAACATCTTGGCTGACAGGTTCAGTGCAAATCCCCCCCCCTCACCACCTGCAGGGCCTATTACTATTCCAGGGGATTGTGTAACTCCAATTATTACTGATATGTTGGCTTATAAGGCTCTATCTAAAGCTAAAAACACTGCTTTCATGGGACCAGATGGTGTCCTGGGCTGCGTCATACGCAAGCTCCAAAATGAATTAACCCCGCCTCTGAATACCCTGTTCAGTCTCAGCTTCTCGACAGGATATGTGCCCATAGAATGGCGCACAGCAATGGTGGTTCCGCTGCACAAGGGTGGGCCCACAACTGACCCTGGGAACTACCGACCAATAAGCTTGACCAGTCTGATCTGTAAGGCAATGGAGCGAATCATTATGGAACTCATAAATGGAGAGATTGGGAACTTCCAAACACTTGACCTCACACAGTTCGGATTCGTCAAGGGCAGATCATGCCTCCTGAACCTGGTGGACTTCTTTGAGACAGTTACTCAGGCTATAGATAAGGGAAAGGAGGTACACACGGCTTACCTTGACCTTGCTAAAGCATTTGACACCATTCCCCATTCGGGTATTATTGATAAACTCACCAACCTGGGCATAAATCCTTACATCACAAGATGGATCACAAACTGGCTCTCAGACAGATCCCACAAAGTAAGTGTAGCGGGATCTATGTCCGAATCCAGACCAGTAATGAGCGGTGTGCCTCAGGGCTCTGTCCTGGGGCCCCTCCTGTTTGGCATATACTTCTCAGAAGTACAGGCAAGCACTGAAGGGCTGTGGCTGACCAAGTTTGCGGACGACTGCAAACTGGGTGCTATAATAGAGTCTCCAGCCGACATGGATATCCTCCAGAAGGGCCTTAATGAGACTGATGCATGGTGTCAAAGCCATGGTCTCAAGCTAAATGCTAAACAATGCATAGTAATCCCCTTTGGAAAAAACAGAGTACCCGCGAACTACCACATAGGAAGTAACCCCCTGAAATCTGAAGAAGTAATAAGGGATCTAGGGACCCAAGTAGACAGTCAGCTTTCCTTTGATAACCATGTTGCCAAGGTGGTTAGGAAATCCTTCTATGTGACCCATCTGATCACGAAAGGATTCACATCAAGATCTAAGGATGTAGTGGTGCCCCTCTACTCTTCCCTCATCAGACCCATTATTGAGTACAATGCACCAATTTGAATGTACCTGGCTAGGCATCTCCAGCAGCTGGAGAGACCACAGAGGTACCTCACTAAGAGGATTACTGGCCTCAAACAGTTGCCCTATGCAGCACGATTGAAAAAACTAAAGCTTTTCTCTTTTGCATGCCGCCTTCTCAGAGGCAATCTCTGTCTAACATACAGAGCCATGTCCAACTCAGAACTGTTGAACATGCTCCATCTTAGCAAAACCAAATCTACTCAAGCTACATGCTCTAGGGATATAAACCTCAGCATAACAATGAATAGAACATGCTGGAGGGATAGATTCCCTTCGCAAAGACTCCCCTTGCTATGGAACAAGGTCCCGATCTACATAAGACAGAGCCCTGCACTATCACTCTTCAAGAGGAACCTTGACGAGTGGATGGGTAACAGAAAGTTCACACCAGGGATCATACCAACAGCTCTACTAGATAGAGGCCAAGGGTACTAGCTGCTAAATCAAGGGCCTAGGGAACTAACCAAAGGGGCAGTGAATACCTCACAATGTGGCTGGGCTAATATATGCGTTCAAGCAGATAGCCCAGTACCTACCTATGAACCTAAAGGTCAGATGGTTAACAAAGAATCTCTGCTATTAAAAAAGAAAAGTTTGGAATCCCAATGTGGAAATAACAGAAAATCAGCAAACATAAAATATCAAATAAGTACTAAATATAGTATAAATATGCTTGGAACAAGTTAAAACAGGAGAAAATGAAATAAAATAGTCAAATGCAATAAAATAAACTAAATCACTGACAAGCAAAGATGCATGGGCAACACACAAGAACAGACATAGTCCTTCCTCATATTCACGATAGTCATGAAATTTGCAACAGTATGGAGAACCTGACAACAATAAAGAACAAACCTATCAAATAAATCAGAGACTTTCCAAAATGCAGAGTTTAATAACAAGTGCTAAATTAATAAATTTGTTGGTTGACAGTTTTACTTTCCAAAGATGATAAATCTGGAAATGAAACTATAAAAATCCAAAAAAGGGATATATGTAGGTGAGAGAAATGATCCTGAGTAATACAAAATTCAAATAAAATCATAACACAGGTAAAACGAATGTTCTAACATAGTAGAATTAGTGATAGTTGAGGAAGCAGATTGTTCCCTCCCTGGTGTGGGTAAACTGGGACAACTGGGATCAGAATGTTGCTGATCCGTGTTGCCTTCTATCTCAGTGTCACTGTCCTACCTTCTTCGACAGTCATGCCTGACTGTTGCAGGTCTTCTGTTATGAATCCATCCATCATTCCGTCCATCTCTTGGTTAAACATCCTTGTTTCCTGTTGCCTTCTTAGGGTCTCTCCCAAATCCTCTTCACCAGATTGTCTTCTGCTTTCTGCACATCTGCCTGAACCAGCATAATCTGCCTTCTTTGAGCTTCTCTACAGCTGGAGCTACTTTGGCTACTGTTGTGATATCCTCATTTCTTCATCTGTCCCAGTGTGTATCCTACTGCTCAACTCAGACACTCCATCTCCGTGGCCTCTAGTTTTCTCATCTACTCTGCTTTCACTGCCCAGGTTTCCATACCATACAAGAAGTATTGGTTTCACCACTGTTTTGTACACCTTGCTTTTAAGCTTTGGCATTCTTCTGACACACACTACCACTGACACTCTGTGCCAGTTGGCTGCAGTCCTTCTGATTCTAACTTTGACCTCCTCACCCAGACTTCCTTTCTCCTCATCCAACCCTCCAAGCATAGCTGTCAACCTCTTAGCACAAGAAATCTGTACAAAACCTAAAATATTGCTCTTATAGACATAGAAAGTTGCCAGAATAACAGGATTTCTGTTAGCATACATTTTCTGAGGGATATGAAGTCTGAAATTCAGTTATATCTCATTATTTAGTGACTTCAGTCCTCTGTGATTAGCCTGAAAAATGCAAATTTTATGAGGATCACACCAAATATATGAGGCAAAAGTCTGAACATTATGCAAAAACCTGGACAGTTGAGAGATGTGCCTCCAAGATACTTAAAGCTGTTAACCTATTCCACTGTTTTCCTTTCTACCTCAGTTTTTCAGCTTCTTTTTATTTCTGCCATTTGCTGCCATGACAGCTGCCTTGTCTGTGGTCACTTTCATTCCATGTATCTTCAGTTTTGCATTCCATTCCTATATCATTTGCTGAAGTTCAGAGTCTGCCTGTATTGCCAAATCATTTGCATACAGCAGCTTTGTGATATGTCTGTCTGACCTGTCTGCTAATGTAGTCAAACCAGTATGAACATCAATGAACTTAGAGCTAAACCCCAACGCATATCCAGTCCCAAAGGGAGCCCCTCTGTGAGTCCGAACACTGTTCATTCTTGTGTCATTTTGCCCTTTTACATAGCCTACACTAATTCTACCAGTGTTTCTGGGACTTCAAACTATCAAAGGACTGCCCAAATCAGCTTACTTGGGAACTTGTCATAAACTTTTTCAATCTAGGAATTCCATGTGGTTTATTTCCTCATCTCCCTTTTTTCCCCCCTCAGTGAGTAGAATTACTTTCTGGTTTTACAAACATGTCTGCTTAAGTGAGAGGTATGCATATGCATTCATACACGTACTGCATAAAATTATGTCTGCTCATATCCCAATAACTGTGTAATTCTGTGGCTTCCAAGGAAACTGACTTGCAAGATTCCTGAGCACTACAGAGACCTTTGGTGCATGCTGATTTTGAGCTTTGTAGCAGTACTCACAAATGATTGATTTGTCAGTATGGGGCAGCATAGGAGCTATGTCTTTTGCTGTCTTTCCTATAGAGCAGATGCTTCTAAGGTTATTGTGACTGGCAGTATGCCATGTGTGAAAATCTATACAGATTTCATGTCACCTGTTTTCTCTGCTTTATATTACAGCCTAAGAGTGAATCAGATTGGATCGTTAGGAATGGAACACTTATGGAAGGCCATGAAGAGTCACCCATGCAAGATTGAAGATCTGAAGTGAGTAAAAATGAGTCTGTGTGTACATGTTATAATCATGTGTTGAGATACTTGTACATAGGGTTCAAGGGACAACCACAAAGCATTCTATATTTGTGTCAAGAATCTCAATGGTAACACCCAGATCTGCTCTGAGTTACAGCACAATGGCATGAAAATTACAGAACCAACTGATATTGCCAACATCCTAGCAGATAGGTTCAGTGCTAACTTTACTCCCCCCCCCCCCCCCCATCTCCTAAAGGGCCCATATCTATACAGGAAGAATGCAGAGTAACTGTAATCACAACTGTGCAGGTAAAAGCCTCTTGAACCTGATAGACTTCTTTGAGGTAGTCACCAAAGCCGTAGACGAGGGTAAGGTGGTTCACACAGCCTATCTTAACCTCGCCAAGGCTTTCAACACCATTCCCCATTCTGAAATTATAGCTAAACTCACTAAACTAGGTATAAATCCCTACATCACAAGGTGAGTTGCCAACTGGCTCACTGACAGAACCCACACCATAAAAGTTGCAGACACCAAATCTGACTTCAAACCAGTGACAAGTGGAGTACCACAGGGTTCAGTCCTGGGACCTCTCCTGTTTGGTATCTACTTCTCTGAAGTACAGGCTAACACAGAAGGCCTTTAGCTAATGAAGTTCACAGATGACTGCAAACTAGGAGCCATAGTCAAGTCCCCAAATGATGTGGACATCCTACAGAAGGGCCTCAATGAGACAGATGCCTGGTGTCAGAGCCATGGCCTCAAGCTCAATGCCAAAAAGTGCAGTGTCATCCCCTTTGGTAAAAACTCTGTACCCATGAACTACCACATAGGTGGCAGTCTACTTAATGCCAAATGTATGATAAGAGACCTTGGGACCCAGGTGGACAGTAGTCTCTCCTTTGATAATCACATCGCCACAGTAGTCAGGAAATCCTTCTATGTGGCACACCTCATCACAAAAGGGTTCTCATCCTGGAAAAAACAGGTCATTGTTCCCCTCTACTCGACACTCGTTAGACCCATTATAGAGTACAATGCCCCTTTTAGAATGTACCTCACAAGACATCTGCAGCAGCTGGAAATGTCACAGAAGTACCTCACAAAGAAGATTGATGGCCTCAAACAGATTCCCTACTCTGACTGTCTCAAAAAACTCCAGCTTTACTCCATAGCATATCGCCTACTCTGAGGTGACCTCTGCCTAACATGTAAAACTATGTCGAACCCAGAGCTGTTGGACATGCTACACCTAAAGAAATCCCAATCCCTCTGAGCTACATGCTCTAGGGACCTAAACCTTGTCACCACAATAAACAGGACATGCTGGAGGGATAGATTCCTGTCCCAGAGACTTCCCACACTCTGGAACAAGCTGCCCATCTATGTCAAGCAAAGTTCCTCATTAGCACTCTTCAAGAAAAATCTTGATGAGTGGATGGGAAATAGGAAATACACCCTGGGGATCACTTCTGTGGCTCTGCTCGACAGGGGCACAGGAAAATAACTTTTTGGGTGGCGTAAGCCAGTGAACCTTGTTGGCTAGGATTACTTAGGCCCTTGGGCCAATAGCCTAGTACCTATCTATGAACCTATGAAATGATTATAGCATGGCTATCATGAAGAATATGACCAGTACAAATTTCTCAGCACTTGTCCCCATTGGAGTCTTGTTATGTATTTAGTGTGTCTCCACTTTGCCCAATGGTCAAACTAAGGATGATTAGTCAGGTCTCTCCTACCACTTGAAATGTCCAGACTTCATTTTTGCAGCCATCACAGGAAAGTGACAGTGCTCAGTGCAAACATAAAAATCTAGGGTTGAGTCATCCAAGCCTTCAGAGTGCACATTTAGTCTTCAAGTGTTGAAGCAAATGTTCTGCCGACAGCATCTCTATGGTCTTGAACTCTTGCATGATAATTCTACCTTGCAGAGGAGACAAAGGTTCAGTGCGATTGAGTACTAGTGCATATCACATGTCTGATTCTTTCTTGCTGCCTGCTGCATTGCTAGAGAAAAAGGCATAACTTAATAGAGCATTTGGAAGGTTCTCGGTTCAAGATACAAGACCAACAGAAAGGAGGTAAGTGACCAAACCCCAGTCCAAAAGCTCCGACAGTTGGCATATTTCTGAAAACCTTGCCATTTTTCTTTATTTGTCCCTGATTTTCTGAAAGAGTTTATTTCCTGGTCTCGTTACAATAGGTCACTCAGCCACTGACAGACGTAACATGGAGGTAGAATACCATCTCCAGTTCTGGAAGTAAGCACAAGTAGATCTTTTGCCAATGCTGCTCTCACTTGTGACTGCCCAGTGGTTGTTTTAGGCCCAGGCACAAGTCCATCTACTGCCAAATTAGGATATGTCTCTAGTTCCTGAGGATTCATCCACCTTGCTTGTCAAAGGGCACGGATCCTACCTTCAGGTGCTTTTTCTCTGCAGCCCTTTTTACATCCTGTAGCTGTGTAGTTCCATTACTCATCAGTTTTAAAAATGTATTTCTGGCCTAGTATAAATTCATAACTGTATCTGAGCTGGCAGACTCAGTCAGGTTGTGTTCCCAAGTGCAGCTATCCAGATTCTACACCTTGTATCAGTCCTACCAACACTCTCTCCACTGGCATATGTTTTTCAATGACAGAGCAATTTTCTGACATGTTATCTCACACTCTGCATGTCTCCTCAAGATCATGGCCACGTCCTTGCTAAACTTATAACCCTTCCCGGTGAAAAATACTTTTTCTACTTGCTGAGGTAAACTTTCCCTGCACTGACTGGAAAAATTATACCTCGACCAATAATTGAATGATTGAACAAAATCTCTTAGACTTCATAGCCATTAGCTGTATTGAAGAACAAGAGGGAGAAGTATTCTGCATGTCATCTTGGCAGGTATTTCAGCCATGCATGCTAATCTAATTGCTACTCCACACCTATTCATACTGACCACAATGTTGTGACATTCTGTTATACACCAAGCCAAATTTAATACATTTTCTAATTTTTAAGGATTTTTGAAAAGGCAAATTACTTTATGTAAATTAACTGGGGCCATGTTAATCGCCTGCATCTTGTTGCTGAATCATTCAAAGCTCTTGACAGCACTTTAAACATCTGTTTGTCAGCAGCACTTTAAACATCTGTATTGTCAGTTTTATCCCCATAGGGCATAAGTGTAGTGGAAAATTCTGAAAAAAGCATAAATGGTGGAGCTACAAAGTTAGCACATTAAATTTAAACATTATCTAGCCAAGCAAGGCTAAGGCCGACTGCATCTATAAAAACATACTAAAACAAACAGAAGTAAAGCTGCAGTTGAGGTAAAACTTACATGTTGAGTGATAATAATAAGGCCTTCTGTAGCCACATCCAAAATGAACAGGTATCACCAGAACAACCATTTGATATCTAAGACATTGGCATACATATATGGAGCAAATTTCAGGACAAAGTCCATCCACTCTTGCTCCCTGCAGCACAGTTCCAGCTAAAGTTACAGATGAAATGGTCACTTATATGCCCTCAGGAAGGACGGAAACACCAGTTCCATGGAATCAGACGACACACCAGGGAGCCTAATGTATGCAATCAAAAATGTCATTGTATACCAACTTACATACATTTTAATAGAACTTCAAAAACTATCTACACTCTGTTACATGATAATGGGCTGCTGTGGTTCCAGTCCAACAAAGAGGTCATTCCATACAGCCGAATAGTTATGGACCACTTAGCTTCCCATGCATGCAGTGCAAGGTGATGGAGAGAATCATCACCAGATGTATGCAGGCAGACAGATAACCAGCTTCTCCATGACCTAATCCAATATGATTTTTTTAAAGATAGATCTCGTACACTTAACTTTGTAAATTTCTTTGAGAATGTGACCACTGTCCTGAATGCATCTGTCCATGCAGCTTACCTTGATCTGGCTAAAGTATTTTATACTGTACTCCATGACAGCATCATATACAAACTCTGTAATCTTAAGATAAATGAAGCAATAATAACTTAGGTCCACAACTGCCTACACGTTTTTATGCAACAGGCAAGAAATGAAGGACTGCTGTCCTCACTATCCCCGGTCCCATCGGAGTGTCTCATGGCTGTGTCCTGAAGCCTCTTCATTTTGGCATCTTTTTTCAGATGTTAGAACTGACTCCATTGTCCAGCTCAGTAAATATGCAGATGTCTGTAAAAGTGGTAACATTGTCCATAACTCACTGTAACCACCTCCCTTCAAATGCCAGTTAAAATTAGACAAGAATGGTGCAGTAGAAATAAGCTTGCCTTCAGTACCATAAAATACAGCATTCTGGCATTTGGCACAAGTCCCCCACCAGCTTTAAATATTGTTGACTGGCAAGAAGTAATAACTGGCAAAATAGTAGAAGACCATGGAGTACTTGTAGAGGACGGCTTTTCATTTGATACACATATTGCCATAACTGTCTGTAGAGTATATGGGGCTGCCCACTTGATCCTCTGTGGGCCTACGAGCTGTGTCTGCACCCAGTCCTGTGACTTACTAACATGCACTCTGGTGCAACTGGAAAAGGTATAGCGATTCCTCACAAATAAGACTGAAGGGTCTCAAGGTTTGTCTTACAGCCAAAGACTACAGCAGCTCTCTATCTCTCTTCAGTGTATCTTATAGTTTTCTTAGAAGAGTCTTAAATTCTGACATATAATGCATTAAGAGATTGCTTCACTTTTTGAAATACTTTGCTTAGAATACCCCCTAGTGACCTAAACACAAGATGACACTTGATCTCGATAAATATTAATACCAGCCATGAAACATGACAGTTTACTATCTCACTGACTCCAACACGAATGGAATGAATTTCCTTTCTCGATTAAATTCATCCTATTAATCTCTGCTTTCAAGAACAAAATGACCGGCACCCACAAGTCTGAACAAGGCATCAGGTTCCTCAATGGTGGTAGGCTGTGAGCTTATTTATCAAACCTATGACCCACTGATGCTGACCTCTCAGTCTGCCCATCTGGTACAAACCACTGATCCTGAACGTTTATCTGTCAAGATCTACATATCAGAGTCACCCAGTAGTGCAGGCCATGGTTCAGTATCTTTCCTTCTCACAAGCATAGAATAATTTGATATTCTTCCTTCACAGAGGGTCCAGTTTAACAAATCGCTATCCTCTACTAACTTATCTTAGGAGGACACTGATTTGGGAAGCTGTCAATATGAAATGACAGTAGTAGGTTGGCTACATCACACCTCTCTTTCTAAAAAGTGACTTAATAAATGGGAACAGCTGGATTTAGTGTCTTATTTTTCCATTTTTATTAAGACTTGAACTGTCATTCTTCCAGCAAATATATTTAGAGTTAACAAGGTATGTCTTTGGGTCCTGTTTCACTCAGTATGCTTTGAGCTTCATTTACTGATAATAAAGTCAAGTAACTTTGAGTAAAAAGAAAAGGAAAGTTGTTTTTTTAAACTAGAGCTTCTTTTTACTCCAAGTTTATGCCTTATAATTAATGTAGTTACAGACTGGAGTTTTGGGGCACAGTCCTCACACCGGGGATGCAGCTCCATAACAAACATGCTTTAGCTTTTATGTGCTTTGATATGGTAGTATGTGATGTTTTGTATTTTTCATGGGTTGTTGCATAGATATTTTCATTAGAATTTTTCAGTCATCAGTGAAAGGAGAGTCAGTGAATCATTATGACCCATTAATATGCACATAAGGATCGGAAGGATAAGGTTAATTTATTTGTGTCTCAACCAGATAAGTGGACTGGTGCAAGACACTTTTCAGCCACAATCTAGACTAGAGGCACAGTACAAATTAGATTTAATAAGTATGTGCAGTGTATGTAAGGCACTCAGTTTAAACACAACCAGACTCACAATCCTAGTGGTAACACAGGTTGGGAAATAGGTGTAAATATGTGCAGAAAAGTAAGTGCAACATATATGTAACACATAGTGTGTTAAACTATAAAGATTACTAAGGAAAAATATTATGAGTTAAAACAAGCACAATAAGTTTGTTAAACTATATAAAAGGAATATATAGAAAATTATATATTAAAAAATCTTAAGGAAGTGGTTGTCTATGATCTGGTAGTCTCATAATAAATGTACTAGAAAATGCATTCAGCAATTCATTGTATGTCATTCCCCCATTAGGACTGGTCCTCATGTTTGCTACATTTCAGCCTTGGAGACATCCCACTGCTCTGTTGCTTGATTTTTGGGTCTGTTGGAGAAGTGGAAGAGAAAGAAGAATATAAAGATAGTCTCTGGAAATTTTCTCAGTCCAGTACATTCTGGAGCAGTACTTAGGCTGTATGTGTCCTTAACAGAGACAATCATATTTTGGAGAAAGGTAGGAAAGGGGCAAATGAAGCTTCCATCTTCACCATCTGCTCCTTGAACTATCTGTAATCTGTGGCCTGTTTCAGGATCATTTTCATGCCCCATATATTGTACAAAGTAATCCCATTTGTAAGGTTTTGTTTAACAGTATTTTAAGAGGAGGAGAAGTACAAACATCATGAAACAAAGTGGTTGTTGTTGTGTCTGTCGGCTTTTCCCGGTTAGGGGTCGCCACAGCGGAACTCCGGTCCGCTAATGATTGGCAGTAGATTTTTACATGCTGAGTTGCCAGCCCTGATGCACAACCTTCAACTAAGGTACGCCTATTCACGCATGTCTCCACACAGAAGACGCGCTAGCTCTAGCTGGGAATCAAACAGGACAATGTCTTACTGTGAGGTGACAATGCTACCGCATGAAACAAAGTGGTAGTAGCTGTAATACCTAAAGAGGGCACTGATCCATCAGATCCAGCTTATACAGGCCCATTTCAATACTAAAATATGATTATACCATGTTTATGTTTATAATGGCTAAAAGAATGGCAAACGTGATGCCAAAATTGATAGATATGGATCAACGTGGTTTTGTGGAGGGGAGGCAAACATTTGACAACATTAACAAAACACTGATGATCCAGAGGGAAGCAGAATGTAAGAAAATACCACTGTTGTTGGTGGCTGATGATGCAGAGAAAGCATTTGGCAGAGTAAGCTGGGACTTTATGAGCAGGGCAATATAAGCATTTGTATTCCCTGATGAAATTATAAGGTTGATTAGGAAGATATATAAGGGATCGGCGGTGAAAATGAATGGGGGTGGGGTCCTCTCTGATAATTTCTGCTTGAGTAGAGGCATCAGGCAGGGGTGGCCTCTTTCCCCTCTGTTGTTTGCATCATCTTTAGAACCATTGGCAAAGAAAATAAGGGACTGAGAAATTCAAGGATATAATTGGTATGGTAGATGACTCTATGAGCAGATAAAATATTATTTTATACCTGACAAAACCAGAAAGGGACATTACAGCGTTGTGGAACATTTTGAGATAGTTTGAGGATACAAAATTAATGAAGCTAAAATCAGTAAATTATTTTCCAACACGAATTGGCTCAGCAATATCCATATTTATGAGGACATGATAAAATTAAGTATTTAGCAGTATGGATTAAAAATTATTCCGGTGTGACAGCTGAGAATATGTGGCAAGAGACTAAACAAAATGTACTACAAAAACTGAGAAAATAGAAGCTCTGTTGTATTGATATGGGTAGTAAGATGAAAGCAGTTAAAATGTTTTTAGTCCATTTAGTCGTATACACAGATCAGGCATATTTTTTTTCAATGAGAGGAGAAGTTGTGGATAGCAATTAATAAAGAGCTGATCGTTTTTATCTGGGAGGGGAATATGGCAAGAGTCAAGTGGGATAAGCTGATTCTTCCAATAGAACAGGGCAGATTGGCATTTACCCAATGTGAAATGGCATTTCAGAGCAACACAGTTAAGGTTCCTATACATAACACAAGAGGAAAACTGTAATTCATAGTGGAAAGGAATGATGATGAAACGGGGAAGCTGAAGAAATGAAGAGAGATTGGGATTTTGGATGCAGACCTTTAAGGAGAATAACAATAATCATGCAGAATATTATTCATAAAGTAGCAGAAAGTATTGTAAGAACTAAGTCAGCACAGGACTGGAGAAAGGAGATTCTGCTGATAGGGATGACTGCAATTAGGGATACAGACAATAGGCAAGATGGGGATGGAAGTTATTGGAAAAAATTGGAAAGGAACCAAAGTATTGGGAGCAAATAACTAGAGAGGGAAAGGTAATAGAATGGGAAGATGCCAAGAATTTATTTGGACTGCATGTTAGAGATTGCCTTCCCTATCAAGGATTGATAACAGAGTATAGGCAAAGAGAAAGAAATAGGAGTCTCCTGAATGAAAGACCAGCACTGGTAGAGTTTTTAATAGAATCTAGAACAGAAGCTGCCATTAAAAGAGGAATAATTAGTAGAGCATATAAAACATTGCATGATAACTATTAAGAATCAATCAGAGGAGATTAGAAAGGATTGGGAAGAGAGACTGGATAAGCAATTCACAAAGAAACAATAGCGGGATATATGTATCTCTCCCAAATATGCAACAAAGTCTTGAAGATGTAGGATCTTTACTTGGAAGTGTTTGCATACATGTTTTTATTCCCCAGGTAGACTCCAAAGAATTTTTCCTCAAGTAGACAGCAAATGTGGAGGTGTGATGGGGAAGAAAGAGGTAAATGGAACATATTTTCTGGGAGTCTAATGAGCTGGCAGACTTTAAAGATTCTTTGCAGACTGCTCTGTCAGGAATGCTGGTTTAGAAAATTGGTGTGATTGTGGGATGTGAATTTTTTTGAGCTATGATACAGAGTCAGAATTGCCTAGACATAGTAAGGCCTTCCCAAGTCTAGTTATGGTGACTGCCAAAAAAGCAATTACGAGATAATGATAATCGGAGTTTAAACCAACTTTACTAGCAGTAGTGAAGATAGTAACAGAGGTAAAACAACTGTACGTGGGATCTTTAGAAAAGGGTAGGAGCAAACTGCACAGTTAAAAATGGGAATTGTGGGAACAATACATGCAGAGGAGGAGTTAGGTTTAAAAGAAGGCGGGATCTGTATGAGGTACATAATGTTTGACTGACATTGACTGGATAGATTATAAGTAATGTATGTTTGGGACTACAGTTATGTCAATGTGGTTTGTAATATATAATGTTTGCAACTAAAATTATGTTAGTGTGATTTATTTTCATTTATATAAATGTAAAATTGTCTGTGTCATACGTGATAATTTAATCAAGATGTTTCTTGTTTTAAAAAAGTGATCACATTTGTGGAGTATCATGTGAGACAAGCAGCAGAAAAGCAGCTTCTTACTGCATCCAGGTGTACCTTCAGTGCCACATAAGTGTCAGGTTGGGTAACATCTGCTGTTGTTTATGTTACAAACTTACACTGGCTGTGGATGTAAGGTGCTGGAAATCAACATTTCAGGTCACAAAAATACAACTACTGAACTTGTAAAACATGACAGTTGTAAACTGCTTAAAATGTTGCCTTTTTGCTCTTTCTATATATAAAAAGTATTTCATGTAGAGGCTCATGTGGAAAGTTGAACCCTCATACACCTAACTACTTAATCTAATCAACTCCAAATGAGGATATGATTCAGTTATTGTGAATGGGGGCAAAAAAAACTCTATCACTGGTGTTGAGGGTTCTGGAGGAATGTCCTTCTGGAAAAAAATGAAATTCTGAAGTGAAATAGTATAATAGGTAAGTACTAGGCAAGTCAGTCGGAACAAACCTAATCATACATCCTAGAAAGTTTCTCCAATAGGTTTACCTCCCTTCATGATAGGGACCATAATATTAATCCCTGGGAAAATTTTGAAAACCCATCCAATCATTGTGGCCTAAGTTGAAGAAGGCTAAGGTGATACATTTGTTAATGTTAAAGGAAAGTTTCTTCCATGGATAGGGAATCCTTTGAGTTTTTACATTTTTCTTCAAGAAGTCCTGTGTGTGTTATAATGTAAGTTGAAAGTTTTGGAGCATGTGTTCTCAATATTGCCAATGACTCTGTGGTGGAGAGTATGTATTAAAACAAGGTCTTTCATAGCCCAAAAGACAAGGTCATAAATATTCATATAGGCATCTGTAGGAGATGAATAAAGTGAAATACTTCTTAATCTGTTTGGATTGCTAAGGGATTATAGCTGTTTGAATCTCTTGGTTAGCATATGTTAAGGTCTTTCAAGCTGGGATAAATGTTTAGGTTTGGTAAAATATGTAGAACTCAGAACATTATATTGAGTGACTGGTCTAATAAGGGGAACATTTATGGGACTAAGAGATCTCTGAACCTTGAGGATATACCTTTGATAATTAACTGGGCAATGAAAGATTGTCCTGATTGAAAAGCTGTTCCTTTGGAAAGGAATCTTCTTTATTTATAGCATACTTGATATGGTTTTGCATTTTGTGCCTCGTTTGAAACAACTGGAATTCTTTAATCCTGTGAAATATGTATCTTAGCTATTATTGCTGCTGATACAACTGTACAAGATTACAATCAGTAATAAACTGTAGAACAAAAGTGTTCATCATGGTTTGAACAATCATACATAGTCTAGCCATGCACCTTAGGAAGTATTGCAATTAGGTTTAGCTCCCATCTTAAGAAGGACTATACTACTAATCCATGGACTAAATTTATGTGAACCTACCCAATTATTAAGACATAGCATTAAGCAGAATAAAGTATTATACTGTTGAAACATGTGAGGGTAAATTATTCCACAGGAAGAGAATTCTTTGGGCAATGAGCCTATTCCTCCAAAAAGTCCCATTTATTTTACAATATTAGTCAAGAGTTTTGTGGCAAATAATTCTAACATTATCAGTATTTTTCAGATGGAGAACTCTTGTAAATCAAGGTGTTTCATAGCTTGAAAGCCACCACAAAGATCTCTATGTTGGATTCTTTACCAAAAGGAAAGAATGTGAAATACTTTTTAATCTATATGTCTATCCAAAGAACCCTAGACCATTGATTCTCTTAGTTAGAAAACACTGGGGCTCAATGTATAATACTTGTTTGGTAATATATATACTAATTGGAGTGTTATAGTCAATGACTGACCTGTTAAGGATGGAATATAGGTGGACTAACACCTCACTGGATCTTGGGGGTACACCTTTGATAATCTGTTTGACAACAAAAAAAAGAGTTCCTTACTGTAACTGCTAGTTGACATTAAAAGGAGAGTTTATTGTGGACAGAAGTGCCTGGACCACTGATGACTCTGTCGACCTTAACCAAGATTATCAGTGGGAAAGACTTGTTTCCTGGTGATATTACTACACTACTTTTTGAATTATGAACAAGGTCATAGTCAGAACATCAGGTTCTGACTCTGTCTAGCCCTTCTTCAAGAATATAAGAGAACCTGATGACCCAGTTTACAGATGACTGCAAACTGTCATTACTAATTCCCTCAGTCTGTAGGCTTGGTCATTCATAAACCTAGGGTATCTGTCTTCACTTCAGAGAAGTAAATGCCAAACAAAATAGGATCCAGCACAGGGTCTTAAGGGACTCTACTACTGAGTAATCCATTAGATGAGAAGGTACAACCAAATCTCACCCTTTGTGTGTGATCATGGAGACAATTAGCAATCCTTCAAGTGATATTTATTCTGGTAAAGTTACCAACAATGTCTGCAAGGGAAATCATATCACATGCCCTAGCAACGTCAACATAAGCAGTCTGGACAAAGCATTCCCCATCAAGAGCATCTGTCACAACCTAAAAAAGTAAACCAAGCAATTCACAAAACCTTACTGACTAAGACCAAGCCTTTGGAAGTTATCAGTTTCACTTTTAATGAGATTGAATAAGATCTGCTTCATGATTTTACAGATGATGCTAGTGATGCTAACAGGATAATAATTTTGAGTCAGTTAGAACACACAAGCACCACAGCTGCTGTTCTCCACACCTCAGACACATACCCTCTGGAAAGTTTCAGATAAAAGATTAAAAGTATATCCATAGTGAGATGAATCTCTATTTTTGGTATGGTTGATAGGATTTTGTTTTCTTTGCTGCTCTTTGAATCAGCTATAATTCTTTAATCCTATTAAATGCTTAGCTACCTTTCATTGTTGGTATTAAAAATGGAAATGGTTTCACTCAATAAGACATTTTAAAACAAAGGTTTCATCATTACAGTTGTCTGCAGGTATTCATTCTGGAATGAAATATGAAAATTTTAAATAAAATTGTATTTTACCAGTAGTAACATTAATATGAGTTACTCCACAGTGCATAAGTAAAAATAAGACTACTGGCGGAAGAGGCAGATGTAAATCTCTGCATACGGAGAGTTCATGCTGCCAGATATGGTTTCTTTACATTAACATCTTGCATGTAATCACATCTCCAAATCTTGCATAACCTCCTTTTCAGTGTCATTATAAGTGTGTCTTATATCATTTTCTTATTTAGCCTTTCCAGTGCTCATTTACTCTAGTTAGTTCATAGGTTTACAATTTCTAGTTCTACTGATTAAACATAGATTGCATACACCCCTGTCTTGACCTCTATAGCCATTTACTCCAGACACTGCTAAACTCCTTTAACATTCTTCAGCATTTACCATTGGGTCCAGTGGTTTCTACAGGCTCACTTTTGGCACGTCTTTTAGCAGGTGTATCTTTATCAGCAGTTTCTATTTCTGTCTATTTCAGTCACACTTCTTAGCAGTTCTCATCTCTTTCAGTGGTAATAGTAAGTGCACAATCTTTTTGGGAGTAATGCTATTTCCTCACCTCAGACTATACACCACCTATTTCTGAACATAATTTTTTATAACATTCCCACAAAAGTGCTATCACACATTTCCTTTAGCAACGTTCCTTCTCTCTACCTTGGATTTCATACGATTTCCCATTGTAGCATCCAGAGTTTTCATGTTATATCGTTTCCCAGTGTAGCGTCTGATTTTTTCATGCTTTACCATTTCCCAGCACAGCAAACAAATTTTTTGTGCTATAACATTTCCCATTGTAGTATATGGACTTTTCATGTTGTACTATTTCTCAGTGTAGCATCTGGATTTTTGCGCTATACCATTTCCCAGCATAGTGTCTAGATTTTTAATGCAAATGTCATAGCTACTGCAGCTTGTAATGCCAGCCCTGCATGCATTTTGTTTTGTAAGGGTTCTGTCCCTCCTTCTGCAATGATTTGCTCAGAAGTTAGCTTCAGATACAATGTTCTTTTATATCTAGTTGTAAATATGATATAACTCTCAAACATACTGATCTTTGCATGCAAGAATTTATCTTTTTTATATCCATGTTATTTATTTATTTATTTATATTTTTTTATCATACTGTTATCATTGCCTTTCTTGGGCTGAACCTGAAAATGGTCCATTTGGGTCATTGGTCTACCTTGGCTAACAAATTAAAATAAAGTAAATAAGAATAAAATTATGTATAATAAAGGCTAGATCTACCACATTTATCTTCTCTATTATGACTCCATCCACGCAATCACACTGATGGTGGATTTCTGTCAATATTCCCTTCCTGCAAAGGAATTCCTGGGATGTGTCATTTCATCCTAGTGAATTATCCTGTCCTAGTAACTAACCCCTGTTGCAGTACTCATAGCAAACTAAACTGTGTTGTATTAGCTAGGCCTGTGGTACAAAGTTAATATGATACCATTCATTTTATCTTTGCCACTATCATCAGTTCGTTGAGGTCCATAATCACCCCCTCTATTTTTTAGATGTATGCTTTCCAGAAGGTCCATGATGCTTGTGCTGTGCCTGCTTCTGGTGCTGATATTCCATGAGATGTTCACCATCTGAAAAACTGATGCTTTCAAATAAGAAAGACGTCCCTCTAACAGCCATGTCTAATAAGCGATTTTCCTTTACCATTTTCTAAGGGCAGTGATATCAATCCTTTGAGAACTACATTTAATAAAAGAACTGCACTGTTACACAGTTGATCATATCCATGTCTCAGTTGTCCTGCTGTTTATATTTATTATTTTCCTATTTGTAAGTGCTGGAAAACTGGACGTGCACATCTAAAAAAACTTCCCAAGCTGCCCTAAGGATAATAAAGCTTCAGCCAGGTTTCACACTCTATAAAGTCAAATGCCAGAAACATATTATTTTATATTTAACAAAAATATTTTTGCAATAGTTACTCTGCATCAATACCGGCACTGTCAGATTATGTAAACAACAAAACTGGCTGTACAACTCAGGAGTGGCCTGCCACTCAAAGCAAAGAAAAATGTGGCTTGAATTAATCTCTAGTAATAACAAACAACTATCTACTTAGCAAGCTACTGGAAAAAGATTTCTCACTTCAGACCTTAGCTCTGTGCACAATTTCTTTTTCTCCAGAGTGGTATCATTCCATCTTTCAAAATCTCCAAAAGAGTCAAAACAGGACCTAGAACACCAAAGGTTTAAATTCAGCAACCAGAACAAGTGAAGAAAGTAATTACAAAAAATAAACCACCACGCTGTAAAATACCAGTTATTTATTAAGACAGTACAATTTATCAGACAATTCACAAATAAACTGAATCATATTTAAAACACAAAGTAGCCAATCACAGTCAATATTGGGCCCTCCTCATCTTGAGGGCAGGTTTAATGGGAATAACCCCATTCATCCCAGGTGGTCTGTGTGCACACATCTCTATAATCCATTTACTTTCATAGTATTCTGTCAAACTGCCTATGTCACCCCCCTCTCCTGGATAACTTAACAGTCTGTAACACCATAAAATCAAAGGTATGCCCAGTGTGTTCACTTACATGCTGATATAGAGCATTGTGGGTATTACCTGTACGTATTGCTGATAAATATTGCAATATTCTATTTTTTAAATTTACAGTTGGTTTTACCCACATGGAACAAATAGCAGTCCTTGCACTGAGCTAAGTAGAAAACATCTGTTGTATGACAATCTGCATATGATGCCAATTAATATTGCTTATTGGTAACAGGATGGATAAATGTGCTTTTCCATACCCTATAGCACTACTCCACCCTCTCCTTAAGTCACTCCCACTCTCACTAGTCCGTAATTATCTTATCCCAGTCTACCTCCATTGTATTTGTATAGGTATTCATAACAATATGCAAACTACAATGAAAGTTATCCTAACCAACTTAATACTCTTAACCATATTTTTACCTGCCTTCACCTCTGCCTATCTCCTAACCTGTTTTGAAAAGTCTGATCTCTTCCACCATAACTTCTCTCCAAAACAAACAACCATTCATGATATCTCCCACTCCCATATACACATTAACATCATCTCCACTCCTTGCTATATGCTACCTGAATATCATCGATGCACACACATTAAGTACAACAACCTCTTAATAAGAAAATGGAAACTTTTAATTAACTATTCACACAACCCAGTATTTAAGCTAAAGAACCCTACCTTACAGGATGGTGACATCCACTATAATCCTGGCCCAACCAATGCCTCTATAATAAATATTCACTGCACCACACCCTCAAACCTTCCAACCCAGACCAAACTCTCCAACTCTCTACTAATAAGACATCTCAAGATAGTATCAACAACAAAATTGCCCATCTCCATACCCTCCTTGACAGTCACTCCTTTGACATCTTCTGCCTTACAGAAACTTGGTTAAAACCTGGAACTAAGGATAATGAAATTATCCCCCCTGGCTATAACATATTGAGACAAGACCGCTTAAAACGTAAGGGTGGGGGAGAAGCACTCCTATATAAAAATAGCCTACAGATCTCCTCTATAACTTATAACCCCACTCTGGACAGTAAGGCTGAAGTCCTCCTCTCCAGACTTCAAATCAACCCTAACAAATCCCTTTATGTGATTTGTATCTACCTACCCCCCAGTAATAACAACATTATAATAGAAGATATTCTTAGCTGGGTGTCCTCAACTTACCCACAAGAAACAATAATACTAGGTGACTTTAACACTGACTGGAAAACCATCAATGCTAATAACCCTTACTCACATATTAATCTTTATGGCTTTATTCAAACTATCACCTCGACTACCAGAATCAACAAACCAACCAAAAAAGAGAGCACTTTAGACTGGCTACTTATTAATAAACATCCATACACTTACAATGTAGGAACCTTACCAGATGATCTAAGTGATCATACTCTAACTTACATTATAAGACAAAAGAATGACATTTCTAACTCCCCTACTTATAGGATCTCACGAACCAAGAAACACTTTAATCCTGTACTATTGCAAAACAAACTCAATGCATGTGACTGGAAACCTCTAAAAATACTCCCACTAGATGAGGCTGTCAAATATTTTAACTCTAAATTTCTAGCAATCCTTGATGTGCATGCACCTAAACGATGATGTGCATGCACCTAAATGATGATGTGCATGCACCTAAACGATGATGTGCATGCACCTAAACGATGATGTGCATGCACCTGAATGATGATGTGCATGCACCTAAACGATCTATTAGAATGAAATCCAAACCAGCCACCTGGCTTTCAAAAGAAACCAGACAGAAAATTCTACTTAGAAACAAATCATGGACTAAGTGGAGAGCTAACAGAACTTCCCCTGAACAACAAACTTTTAGACAGCTAAGAAACATAACAAAAAAAGCTATACTCACTGACAAAAAGAACTACTATTGTAAACTACAGCAAACACACCAAAAGAATCCACAGAAATTTTGGACTAGCCTAAATAGACTCCTTCACCCTGGTCACTCCAGCACACCATCCCCTCAAGATGCTGATCATAATGCCCCACATCAAACTGCCAACAACCTCAACACCTACTTCACAGAGACCATATGATCTCTAGCCAGTCAGCTTTCCAGTGAAAACACAAGGCTCCCAACCTCTTTAGCTGGATCTTTACCAACATTTACATTTCAACCTATCTCAACCACTCTCATCTACAAAATCTTACTAAAACTTAAGCCTTGTACTCCTTCAGCCGACCAGTTACCTTCTGAATATTTGCAAAAAGCAGCCAAAGTCATTGCCTTTCCCATATCCATCCTACTTAACAGAACCATTAATGAGGGAACCACCCCAGACATCTGGAAAATCTCCCACATCATCCCCCTACATAAAGGTGGTAAATCTAAGGATTACTCTAACTACAGACCAATATTTCTACTATCACCTTTAGCAAAAGCCATGGAAAAATGCATTCACCACCAGCTATTAGACCACTTAACTAAACACAACATACTGGCTAAGTGCCAGCATGGCTTTAGGCCATTTCATAGTACTACCACCGCTCTCCTATCTTTCACTGACTCCATTAATAAGAGCCGTAATAACAACATCATCTCTTCTGCTCTCTTCATCGACCTCTCAAAGGCTTTTTATATGGTAAACCACCCCTTGCTTATAAATACTCTTGAATCTCTTTCCCTGGATACCCTAGCTATACGATGGTCTAAGTCCTACCTCAATAATAGGCAACAGGCAGTTCTCTGGGAAAATAAACTATCATCTCACCTGCCAGTCACCCTTGGAGTCCCTCAGGGCTCCATTTTAGGACCTCTTCTTTTTTCTTTATTCATCAGTGACTTCATTTAGCAATCCCTGAAGCCACCTGTATTCAGTATGCCGATGATTCCACGCTTATATGTTCTGCCAACTCTATTTCTGAACTACACTCACTAACTCAAAAAGTATTCAATTCAGTAGAAGTTTGGTTCTTGAAATGCTGCCTCCTTTTGAACGCCAAAAAAACCAAGCTCCTATTCTTTACACCTACCAGTAGGTCCTCTCCTATAGACTTCTCTGTCAAATCCAACAATGGCACCCTTATCTTCCCTGACCCTACCACCAAATTATTAGGAGTCACAATCGACAACAACCTTAACTTCGATAGCCATATAAATAACACCATACAAACAGTAAACAGAAAAATGGGCTCCTTCTATAGAATCAAACCCTTCTTAACTCCAACAGGTAGAACCACTATTACCCACACTCATTTAATCTCAACTCTTCTTTACGCCTCATCTATTTACACTAATCTAAAAAAAATAATCTTCTCAAACTAGCAAGCTCCTACAACAATATTGCCAGATTTGCCACTGGCAATGCATTTCGAACTCACCACTGTCTGAATCTAAAGCAGCTAGACTGGCTTAAACGTCCTAACATTCTGATTTTTTCCCAACTCACCATTGCCCATAAGATCTTTTACCAACCAAATAATACTCCTATACTTGCTAACCTCATTACCCCTTATAATAATCTTAATTTCCTACGCTCTTCTAGCAAACTACTTGCTAGCATAAGTAAGTCCAATAACTTGGCAGGTGGTACCCTTTTATCCAATACTGCTGGAAAAAACTGGAACCTTCTACCTATAGATGTAACGCTACTTCCTTCACTGTCACTCTTTAAGCAAAAACTCAAGAGACACCTAAAAACTCACTGGTTATGTCCCTGCAGTAACCCTGACTAATCTTCATCCATTCCCTACTTCTGTCTTCACAGTGCCTCTGGATACTCAATCGTACTCTGCATACCCCTCGGTATGCAGAAACTGGTACTAGTAAGATTAATATAACTTCCAGTATTTATGTAAACTATCAATGAACTTTAAACTACCTCATATATCATATAGTAAGAAGACTTATGTAATCTTTTATACTCATCCTTCTTAGTATTGTACTTCTTCTAGACTCCTTTTTTGTTTTCTAATTTCCTCCTACTTTATTTGTTATACATCCTTATATTATATTTTGTGCTATGTTTGGAGCTTTTCTCCCCGGGCCTCTACTGAAAATGGAAAATATATCCAGTTAAACTAGCCCGGTCAACAAATGTAAAATAAAATAAATAAATAAATTGTTCTTCCTAATATATTTACAGGCTTTGCGATGTTGACATAGAAAAGCTCCCCGACGTGTGATATTATTGGTACATCTCATTACATAGCAGATCTTTTAAGTTTTTATTTTATTTAAAACAGAACAGTGGTTTGTGAGTTATAATTTCTTTTAATCTATCATCTGTGTGTAATATACCCCAGTTTTTCCTGATGATATCACAAATACCTCCTATGTTGTTACTATACATCAAAGCTACTCTTAAAGGTTGTTTCAAACTCCCCATATTATTCTGGTAATCAGTTTTATCACCAGAAAACCAAGGTTTAGCCTTAGTTCGTCTTTTGTTAGTACATTCCTGATAGGCTAAGTTTATTTTCTCATCCTTGTAGCTTCTATCAGGAAATGTATATTTTAACTCTAGTGTTAGGAGCTAGACCGAAGGTGTCCATTAACTCTTTTCCAGTTCTCCCAGTCCCAGTGAAGAAGAAGGTTCAGCATTTGAACCAGCCACCATATTACCAAGGCGCCAAACGATAGAAAACTTCTGTATGACTACAAATGGTGACTTTCACGCTTATAACTGTAATGTTTATAATTTATCTAATACTGTTTTAACTGAAGCAGAGCTCTATGTTTTAAATAAGGGTCTAATGTTTGTCCCTAGGTCAATGTTTAAGTGATTTAATTATTGAACTTTGGCTGTTTGGGAGAAACCTTAAGTTAAAGAAAATGTTTGGCAATAATGATGTAATGCGAATTACTGAACCCAGCCAGCCTAGTATGTGTAACCTTCCCTTAAGCCCAGTAATTGAAACATTTCTTAAAACTTCTGAAGCAGATTTGATGCAATTTTTTTATAATAAACAGCGGCATGTTTTTCACAATTTGACTAAGGAACAAAAGCAGGCATTGCAGTCATCAATAGCTAATACTGATATTAACATCAAGCCAGCTGACAAGGGAGGGGCAGTCGTTGTGATGAGTACTGACTTTTATAACAATAAGGTTTTAGATATGCTTAGCGATAATACTACATTCCAGTGCTTATTACCCCTGGAAGTAACAATGATTATCAATAGGGTGAAGCACAATTTATTAAACTTAAAAATTAGCAACCAGATCATGGAAAACACCTTTAGATTTTTGTGGGTGGAACACCCTGTAATACCAGTCTTTAAAGCCTATCCTAAAATACACAAAGATATTCAGGACCCACCCCTGCGTCCCATTGTTTCTGGTAGAGGGTGGGTCACAGAACATGCCTCCATCTGGATAGAATCTCAACTCAAGGGTAGTTTAAGCAAAATATCTAGAATTTTGAAAGACACAGCAAAGTTTTTGCAGTCCCTACACTCTTATCTTAGTCTAATGACTGATGGCAGCACATGTTTATTTGTAACATTGGACATAGATAGCTTATTCACAGTTATTTCTAAAGACCATGGGTTAATGGCCATAGAAAGGATTTTAAGTAATGATACTGGTTTAACACCTATTCAAGTTAGTAGGATCATTGTATTGTTGAATTGTGTTTTAAGCAACAACATCTTTATGTTTGCCAATGGTATATATCGCCAGAATAGGGGGCTAGCCATGGGCACCCCCTTTGCGAACCTATATGCCAACCTCATGTTGGCATACTGGGAGAATCCGGTTATATTTAACAACAATATGTTTAGATGGCAGCAACAACTGAAGTGATATACACGTTTTGTTGATGACGTGTTTTTATTATGGGAAGGTACTAATGATGAGTTATATGACTTCATAGCCTACTTGGAGACAACAACAGATTTTTTAAGATTTAAGGTGACCTATTCTGATAGTAGTATAGATTTTCTAGATGTTCATTTAACTAGAAATGATCATGATGTAATTGACACCATGATATATAGGAAGGACTGTTGGTGCAATACAGTTCTACCCTACAATAGCATACATCCTAGACATGTGTTTGATAATGTAACTAAGGGACAGTTTTACAGAACATCTAGGCTATGCACAAAAGAAATGTGTTTTAAACAGAAGTCATTAGAGTTAAAGCATACATTTCATGAGAGAAACTACAAGGATGATAAAATAAACGTAGCCTATCAGGAATGTACTAACAAAAGACGAACTAAGGCTAAACCTTGGTTTTCTGGTGATAAAACGGATTACCAGAATAATACAGGGAGTTTGAAACACCCTTTAAGAGTAACTTTGAAGGATAGTAACAACATAGGAGGTATTTGTGATATCATCAGGAAAAACTGGGGTATATCACACAAAGATGATAGATTAAAATAAACTATAACTCACAAACCACTGTTCTGTTTTAAATGAAACTTCTTCTTCTTCTTCTTCTTCTTCTTTCGGCTTTTCCCGGTTAGGGGTCGCCACAGCGGATCACCTTGTCCGCACATTGAATGGCAGTGGAGTTTTACGGTGTCGAGTTGCCAGCCCGGCGCCCAACCTTCCACAGAAGGCACACTCACACGCACACCTAGGGCCAATTTAGAGTGTCCAATCCACCTGCAGCATGTCTTTGGGATGTGGGAGGAAACCGGAGCACCCGGAGGAAACCCACGCGACCACAGGGAGGACATGCAGACTCCGCACAGAAGGCACCCCAGCCGAGGATCGAACCGGAGAACCTCTTGCTGTGAGGCGGCAATGCTAACCACTGCACCACCGTGGCCGCCCCTGCTAACCACTGCACCACCGTGGCCGCCCCTCTGTTTTAAATGAAACAAAAACTTAAAAGATCTGCTATGTAATGAGAGATCTAGGATATGTACCAATAATATCACATGTCAGGGAACTTTCCCATGTCAACATTGCAAAGCCTGTAAATTTATTAAGAAGAACAATTTATTCATCCATCCTGTTACCAATAAACAATATTCATTGGCATCATATGCAGATTGTAATACAACAGATGTTGTCTACTTAGCTCAGTGCAAGAAACGCTATTTGTTCTATGTGGGTAAAACCAACTGTAAATTAAAAAATAAAATATTGCAACATTTATCAGCAATACGTACAGGTAATACCCACAATGCTGTATATCAGCATGTAAGCGAACATACTGGGCATACCTTTGATTTTATGGTGTTACAGACTGTTAAGTTATCCAGGAGAGGGGTGACATAGACAGTTTGACAGAATACTATGAAAGTAAATGGATTATAGAGATGTGTGCACACAGACCACCTGGGATGAATGGGGTTATTCCCATTAAACCTGCCCTCAAGATGAGGAGGGCCCAATATTGACTGTGATTGGCTACTTTGTGTTTTAAGTATGATTCAGTTTATTTGTGAATTGGCTGATGAAGGGCACTTCACCCGAAAGCGCTTAGGTTGAGTGTCTTAATAAATAACTGGTATTTTAAAGTGTGGTGGTTCGATTTTTGTTATTACTTTCTTCAATCTTTCAAAACCTACCATTTCAAAAATAAAAAGATAAAGAGAGAGAAATAAATCCAGCTTTAAGGTAATCATCAATTTGCAGTGTGGACTTTTAAATCCATGTTGCAGTAACTCTGCTTTGCCTTGTATGCCAATTGCAAGGGTTTTAAGCTTAGGGAAGTGTCACTCTTCCATTCCAGTCATTCATATGTGTAACGTAAATGAAATAAATATGGCTTTTGTTCTTAATAAGACACCAGAATTCTGGAAACCCAAACAAGTCTAGTTTGTTTGTTTTGAAAGTGGGGAAAAAAAAGCCAACCTCAAATGGTCAGTGGCAGCCTACAACTTTTAATGACTGAGTAATGCTAGAACAGATAAAAACATTTACAGTATGATTAGAAAAGGATAACACTGTTTCACTGAACTGCGTACAAATGAAAGTCAGTATGTCTGAAAGCAGGCAGATGACAGTTAACAAGAGTATTGCAAGCATCTTAAAACCTTGCACTGTTTAATATTGTAATATTAACAGGAAACAAGTTAGCTTGCAGCCCAAGGAGTCATTTTATTTATTGAACTGCTCAGTGCTGCTTGGAGAACAGCTAAAACAGACAGGATGTACAACAAACGTAATGATTTATTACCTGTAGCAGAGCTATCAATTTGTTAATAATTTTGTTGGCTAACATGGCTATGCTGCACTGGTATATTCATATCACATCCTGCAATATAGAAAGTATAGATGAAGTAAAGGAAGTAAGAGGCTTTAACATACAGAACCCCTCTTGTAAATTAAGCACTAAGAATGCTGATTTGATATGTTGTATGGAAGGAACGTCTGTACCAAATAAATAACTGGTGCTGAAATCATGGATTGAAAATAAATGCCAAAAAAATGCATTGTTGTATCCTTTTGGAAGACATCTACCCCAGGGAACTACCACACTGACAATACATACACCCCTAATAGTTGACTCAGCTGTTTGGGATTTAGGAACTTATGTGGATAGTGATCTAATTTTGACTAACATGTATCCATTGTTGTAAGAAAGTCTTTCTATATTGCACAGCTTGTAAACAAAGGGATTGAGTCTAGATCTAGGAATGTCATTGTCTCTTTCTTCAACCTTCATTAGGCCAGCCATTGACTATAATGCCCCCTTGGCATGCATCTCTCCAAATATATGCAACAACTGCAACACCCACTGAGATACCTTACTAAAATGATACAAGGCCTAAACAACATGCCCTACATGGACTGACTCGAAGACCTGTTACTTTACTCTGTATCCTACAGGCTGCTAAGTGTTGACCTGTGGGCATACAAGGCATCTTCTGACCCAATACTAATGAATTGACTGCACATCAGCTAGTTAAATGGCATCAGAAAACTCAGTCTATGGTTATAAACCTCTTCTGCAACATCAACAGAATGGTTTGGAGGGACAGGTATATCTCATAGAGGATACCACTGCTCTGGAACAGACTTCCCATCCACATAAAACAAAGTTCATTCCTGTCCATATTCAAGTGCAACTTACATATATGAATGGGAAACAAAAAATTTCCCCCAGGACTGCCCCTTGTACTACTGATGGACAGAGGCAGCTCCTAAATGCTTTATCCAATGCATGGGCCCCTCAAATTATCTATGGTATGATCCAGTTTATTCTCATTAGGGGTAATATATAATTATTGACTATAGAATGGTTAAGGTGAATTTCTAACCATATGAGATAGGTTAATTTGAGCACAAAAATGGAAACTGACTAGGCTTAAAATGCCCCCCAAGGGCAGCTAGCCTGGTACTCACCTATGAACCTATAAAATGAAATGCAGATGCTCCCACTGTATTTCAGCCCGGCTATTGGGCTATTATTTTCACATACAGTATTAATTTCACGTAGAATTTAGATGTCTAAGGTTTAAGTTGTGCCTTATGTGATATTCACAGACTTGCAGCAGTATAGCTGTCAAGTGAAATGATGACATGGTTTTATGGGCAGAAGCTTTCAAGTCTCAATTCCACTGCCATGTAATTTCTTACATGTTTTTTTTTTTTTTTTTTTTTGCAGTGTGATTTCCTAAAGACATTTAAGTTTTCCAAGTAAAGAACAAGTTTATTTGCTTTTGAAATGTATAATGTCTTTAGGTGTTTTTTTTTCTGGGTATGTTTGGACATGCCACAAAGTTACCATAATGAAAGTCAAGTCACAAAGCAGATGCTTTGACACAAGGAATACTCAGTGAATAATAACAGTTGCGCTGCTTTTCATAGATTGAACAGTGCTGTTACTACTAGTACAAAATGTTACTATATGACCCCCTTTCCCATATTTAAAACAAACACATCTGCAGGGGATACGTTTTGCTTATACCTGAATTTGACAAAAGTTTTATTATAGTTGTAGACTGCTCAGTTTTAAAAATTGCATGGCAATCTCTCTCAACCAGTACAAGAATATTTCAGCATCTGTTAAGGTCACATTGAAACACCCACTTTCTTAAAGTAGCAGTCAAACCTCCATTTAAACATGCTATGGCTAACTTCTTCTTCTTTCGGCTTTTCCCAGTTAGGGGTCGCCACAGTGGATCACCTGTCCGCTCATGATTGGCAGTGGAGTTTTACAGTGTCGAGTTGCCAGCCCGGGGCCCAGCCTTCCACAGATGGCACACACATGCACACACTCACACCTAGGGCCAATTTAGAGTGTCCAATCCACCTATAGCATGTCTTTGGGATGTGGGAGGAAACCGGAGCACCCAGAGGAAACCCATGCTACCACAGGGAGGACATGCAATCTCCGCACAGAAGGCACCCCAGCTGAGAATTGAACCGGGGAACCTCTTGCTGTGAGGCAGAAACGCTAACCGCTGCACCACCGTGGCCGCCCTAAAACATGCTATGGCTAACATTTCTATAATTTTACTTTTAGTATGTTGACCCTCAGGATTTAACCTTAATTAAATTACATGCCTTAATCAAATAATTTAGATTTTATAATTAGCTTAGTAGAAAAGTCCAGCTATGAAATTTTTGAATGTGTATCTCAGCTAACAGTACTATGTTAACTTTCATGATGTTCAGTCCTTTCTATGTCTATGAAAATATTTAAAGGTTTACAAATTATCTGGGCTAAGAGGATTCTAGCACAGCTGCTAAAGTTCCATCCCTCCTGGTGGGCATAACACTTTAAGACAATGAGGTCCACCTCAAGATCTTCCTTCATGGTAAAGTGCTTAAAAAGTGGAACTTTCTTTGGCATCACTGTGCACCATTCTCTCAGCTGCAGCAAGAATAGTCTGAAGTATATGCTATATGATCATCATCTTGACATAGGAATAGACACAGGTGTACTCCTCACAAAATGTCCTACTCATGCCACAGAACTGCTGTCTCTACATTTATGAAAATCATTGATTGATTAATGGTCTTGCAGGCAGCAAAATGTATAACCCAGGAAAACTTGTGGCAAATATACCTAGTACACCTACCAATGTGGTATAAAATAATGCAGCAGAGACCACCAGTCCATAAAATAATGAAAGTTTATTCAACAGAAGAAAAAATTCTAGTACAGACTATTCTTGTATATTATACAGGTGAAGTAAAAGAAACACCGTAAAGGTCCATTTCTGTTAGCCCGACAAAGAATAAAAAAACTCTCATACTAATTTTAATATAGTCCAAACATACTTTCAACCAGCTTCCTTCTTTCTGGATTCCTACTAGAAGATGTCCAGGCTTCTTCAGGTTATTCTGGAATGTCTTCTGCCGTGTTGCAGCACACTCCACAGAACCACTGTTCCAGGCACAAACTCAGCCTGCATCAAGTGATCAACTTCTCTGATGAACGGACCTAAAAAAATAAAACTTTAGCAGTATAAAATTTCCCTGGAAAAGCAATAAAAATCTATAACAGTAAAATGAAATGCTGTGACTCACAACAAGTATTTAGGGTTCCAAAGACCTTGTCTTTGTATCCATTTATGTTCTATCTCATTGATTGTTCTTGGCAGAAAAACATTTGTGGAGGGAGTAACTGCATTCCATTGAAGTATGTGACTGACACTCTCCTCATCTGTTATTTTCCAGCTACTGTAGCCTCATTTCAAGCTAAACTCACTGCAGTACCCTGTTGCAGTTAACTTAAGCATATGTTAACAGTAATATAGCAGCTTGTGTTACAGCCTTTAAAGTTATCATGACTTGTCTTATCTCTGGTCTCGCTACAATTTTACAGAATGTTTTCCTGGTACTTATTCCACCATGGTCCACCCACTCCACACAGCCCTTGCTATGCTTGGCCTTCACTCTGTTCCCGTACAATATCCCCAATTCCCACCCATCCCCACTATATCTAAACTTATACTTCACTTACTCTGCCTCTTCTCCTCATCCTCCTATCCTGTGCCCAACTGCACTAATAATAAACTGTTTTCATTATACCATCCCCACATACTTCTGTTCTGAATTCTTTCTCAAAGTTCACTGTCCTCCCACCCCATCATCTACCTATTCTCCACACTATTATCACTGCTCATTACCTCACCATACTACACGATTTTTGCATGCTGTTTCCCTCCTGTATCACTTTTTTAATCTTCATCCTCTCACTCCTAACATCCCCACCAGTAGTAATAATAAATAAGCATACCTCAACCATTACTTCATCCTCACATATCAACCTTCTTACCACTAGCTACTCAAAAATCTCTTTAAGCTTATTTCCCATAACTCCATTACACTGTTGTAACCCCAAAATACTAAAAAAAATGTCAGGCCTAATGTGGTGATAATAATTCTACCCATCTCTGCTAAAAGATATTAATAAATAAACCATCTTTCTCCACCATCCATCAATGTGGTGACATCCACCCCAACCCAGGTCCCAACCAAGCCCCAAACCAAATAATACACCCTAAAAGTTTAAAATAGTCACTCTAAACCTTAGAAACAAATGCAACAAATTCACAGATTTTCATGCTTTTTTTTCAAACACCTTTATTGAATTATCACTTGTGACATAGGCAAATTTACATTCATATAAAAGTAATCAAACTACATTAGCATGACAAACATTATACTTCACATATATTGCTACATATCATATAACCTAAGCAATATTATATAAATTATTCAATTTCTGCCTTTTTTAAACAGGAAACATCTTTATTAAATGATCACTTACTACATAGGCAATCATACAATTATATAAATGAAAACAAACCACATCAGCACATTCCTAGTTGCAAGAATTTTACATCACAAACCATACTGACACACTCCCAGTCACAAACATTATACATTAGTTATAATCTACCCAATCTTTCTCACTCAAATATTACATATCTCATTTAAGCCCTGCTGCCTTTTAAACCTCATTCCTCCCTTGTATGTATTGTTCCCACAATTACAATTTTTTCTTATGTAATTTGCTCCTACCCCTTTCTAAAGATCTTAATTCCATTTGTTTTATCGTTGTTATTATATTCACTTCTTCCTGTATAGTTGGTTTAGATTTTGATTTCCATTTTCTAGTAATTGCTTTATTGGCAGCCTCCATTATTAGACACAGCAAAGCCTTACCATGCCTAGGCAATTCTAATTCTGTATCATAGCTCAGAAAAATCATCTCCCTCATAAGACCAGTCTCACCACCGAGTATCTCCAACAGTGCATCCCGCAGGGAATCCCTAAAGGCCGTCAACTCACCACACTCCCAGAAAATATGTTCCCAATTACATCTTTCTTCCCCTTCACACCTCCAACCTGAGGAAAATTTCTCTGGATTCTACTTATGATATAAAAATATCTATGTAAACATTTCCAGGCAAAAATCCTAAATCTTCTAGATTTTGTTGCGTATTTGGGAGACATACATATAGCCTCCCATTGTTTCTTTGTGAATTGCTTATCCAAGATTTATTCCCAATCCTTTCTAACCTCCTCTGATCAATTATTATAGTTATTATGCAATGTTTTATATGCTCTGTGATAAACGGAAATGCTGTCAGTCCAGCTAGCTGGAATTTTGTAAATAATTACGTCACTTGAAAATATTAATATGATTTATATAGAAATGTGACACTGCCAGTCCAGCTAGATTTTTGTAAATAATTCTATGTCATTTGTGAATAGTAATATGATTTGTATGTTTGCCTTAAAAATGTAAGAAAACTGTATGTTCTGTACTGAGCTTCAAGATAGTAACCACAGTGCACCCTGCTGGAAAAGAGCAGAAATGTGTATAAACTATATGTCAATGCAAATGGATGGTTTCATAGTAGAAACTGGGACATACAGAGTTAATTTGCAAAACTCTAAGAAAATAAGTTGATAAGTAAAGAGTTTTACGGTGTGTTGTAAAGTTAGTTAATCTCAGCTAAGAGACAGGATGTCTAGGCTAGGGGGCTTCTTTCTGTTGTCTGGAAACAGAGGTAACTACAGGTTTCCAAGGTAATTGTTTTACGATTTTCAGTTTCAGGCAAGCTTCTAAGAATTGTCAGCTTCTGAGAGATAAGCATTTTTAAAAGAGACATATTAAAATTTGAGTTCCTGCTTGCCTGGGAAACTTGGGCAGAGGTGAAAAGAATGACATAATCTGAGGTGATTCAGAAGTAATGTGTATTATTAACTTAAGAACTATCTCAGAGAAAAAGTGAGAGCATTTTGTATCTTGTCTTGGATCTGAAAACATTCCACTCACCAGCACTTGTCTTGCTCTGTAAGTAAGTAAGTTATTTAGGTACAGTGATTTCTCTTAGAGATAGAAAGAAATATACTAAGATTAGTCTAGCTGTTTTCTATATTTATGTGAGACTGCCCTACAATGTTGTTTTAAAATATTTCCTGTGATTCTGAAGTCTGTTGTCACTGTGTTGAGTTAATGAGTATTGTCTTGTGCTTTTATTATTTATTATTAAATATATTTAAATCTTTTAATTGTGGCTGGTTTTTGTATAGAGATATTTAAGCTCTTAGAGTACTTGCATGTATTTGGTGATACTGTACAAGCCACTCCCAAATAGTCTTCAAGTCTTAGTCACACTTACCATTTGGATAATTGTAACATTGAACTGTAGAATTGGACACCCTTTGGTAAGGGCCTTTATAGTAGTTGATAAAGGTGGTTGGTGGCAGGTGGTACTACCATATAGTCAGGGCAGAATGGGGCATAGCTGGAGAATCTGTGCCAGCCTTCCTTAGGAGTGTCTGTGTGTTGGTATATAGATCAAATCTCAAAGTCTGCATGTGTCAGCTACTTGGGCAGTGACACAAAGCACTGGTTGGACAAAGAGGGTGCTGGAGGTTTTGACTTCACCACTTGGCTGAGATCTTTACCCTATAGCTGTGCCAGTGCGGAGTCTCATTGGGGATCTGGAGAGAGAGAGAGAGAAACCAGCCCCAGACTGACTATGATATCTCTATGCTCTTAAGGAAATTGTACTTTACTGTATGTGTACTGTTCATCCTTCCAATGTGCACATCCCTCACTGGTGAGGAATGAGGCTCCTTGATTGCTGGGCCAGAACAGGGGTGTCACATGCTGGGGTGTCACATGCTGTACTGATTGTTCCTCTTTTAATCACAGTTTCTGTTCTTAATTCTACCAAAACCTCTATCAGTTGTGCTGGTCTTTCATCTAGAACCCCCTATTTCTTTCTCTTTGCCTTCCCTTAATATCAGAGTATAGTCAATCTCTAACCTGCAGTCCAAATAAATTCTTGGCTTCTTCCCATTCTATCATCTTTCCCTCTCTAGTGATTTGCTCCCAATACCTTGGTTCCTTTGCCAATTTTCTCCAATAAATTCCATACACCTCTTTCCTGTTGTCTGTATCCTGTTGTCTGTATCCCTAATTGTAGTTATCCCTGTCAGCAGAATCTCCTTTCTTCATTCCTGTGTTGGTTTAGTTCTTAGAATACTTTCTGCTACTTTATAGATATAATATTCTGTATGATTATTGTTGTTATTCTTAAAGGCCTGCATCCAAAATCCCAGTCTCTTCTTGTTTCTTGAGCTACCCTCTGTTTCACTATCATCCATTTCCACTTTTCTCCTTGTGCTATGTATAGGAGTCTTAAGTGTGTTACTCTGAAATACCCCTTCAAATTGGGTAATCTCAATCTACCCTGTTCATGCTTTGATGTGTCAACACAACCCAGACATGGCTAAAACCTGAAATAAAAGATACTGAAATACTACCCCTGCTTATAATATTATTAGACTCACTAGAACACATTAAAAAGCAGGTGGAATAGCTATAATCTTCCCAGATATGCTCACAGTAACTCCCTGTACAGGCTTCAGTTCCCAAATTTTGAAAAAGCAGAAATCCTAATCTCATTCCTAAAATTCTAAATATTCTTAACAGCTTAGCTCCACAGTCAGGAACCAATGCAAACTCCTTATGAAAGACAGAAACAAAGCACAGATCAACTGTCAAAAGAATAAAAATGACAAAAATTGGCAACTATTCAGATGGCTATGAAACCAAGTCAAGAAACAAGTTAATAGAGATAAAAAGTCTTATTATACTCACCTACAAGACAGTCATAAAAACAATCCTAAAAAATTCCAGTCCTTCATATCCTGTCTCATCAACCCAGGTGCAGAAAAGATCCCAACCCATACCCAGTCATTCCCCCTCTTCAAACAGCTACCTATTTCAATACATACTTCACAGAATGGATAGCCAACTTAACCTCAAACTTACCTAACACACCCCCTTCCACGCAGGTAATTTCCCCTACCTTAGATCCTAGCACATCTCCTTCACAAAACTCACCTAACTGCAACCTCTCTGATGCACACATAGACAACTCCACCTACTTTACCTTTCAAGCAGTTTCTATAACTCTTATAAAAAAGTTTTTACATAAACTAAGACCTTGTTCCTCATCAGCCGTCAGCCTTCCCCTTGGACTACTTAAATATAGCTACAGAGTCAGTAGCATACCCAATCACAATTCCTATTAATAGATCCTTTATAGAATCCTGTTCCCCTAAATTATTGAAAATGGCATATATTATCATTTTACATAAAGGAGGTAATTCCACTGACATTACAAATTTCCATCAGATAGCCATCCTGTCTCACCTCTCTAAAATCCTTGAAAGATGTATACAGCAACAATTTCTCCACTATATCTTACAAAATAAGCTAATCACCAATATTCAACATGGATTTAGGCCAGACCACAGTACCTCCACTTCATTGCTATTATTTACACACACTGTCAATAAAACTTGCAACTCTAATAAACTTGTAACTACAGTATTTCTAGATCTATCAAAAGCCTTTGGCATGGTCTCTCACACTAAACTTCTCAATCAACTTTCCACCCTGTGTCTGTCATCTCCATTTATTTAATGGTCTTTAGCTACCTTGCCAACAAGCAACAAGCTGTAAAATGGCAAAGATCCATCTCTGCATACCTATCCACTTCCACAGAAGTCTCACATGTATCCATCCTTGGCCTTTTACTATTCAATATTTTTATCAATAACTTACATTCATCTTCTTGTGAAGACATCGTGATTCAGTATACAGATGACTCTACCATAATCTGCTCTTCAAACACCTTAACTCATCTCCCAGAAATTACTCAAAAAGCTGTTATCTTTTTTTCATTCCTATGTTTTTTAGTGTACCATGACACTTTGTGATTTAAAATATTTGTCATTGACTTTTGAAAGATTGTGATTGTGGAGCTTTTCTCACTGGGCCTCGGCTGAAAATGGGCACTTTCTGGCCCAGTCAGACTTTCAAAGTAAACAAAGTCAGATAAATAAATAAACATGGACAATAGCCCTCCTTTTCTACATATTTTAACAATTTAGCTCAATACTAAAAATCTATAAATTGGTCCTTACTAAAATCCCTACCATTAGATGACACTGTTAGCCACGTCAAATAAATATTCTTAGATACCCTTAACAACCAAGATCCTCTCCGCACTAAAAGAATAAAAAACTAATCATACTGTCTGGCTAACCAAGGACACCAAAAACCTACAAGTAACAAGAGACAAAGCCTGGCAAGAATGGCAAAAAACTAAAAGTGACCGAAATTACCAAAAGTACAAACAACTACACAAATGAGCAAAAAAAATTATTAACAAAGAGAAAAAGTACTATTTCTCCCACCAGCTAACCTCCCACAAAAGTAACCCAAAAAATTTTGGCATACCATCTCCCAGCTCCTTAACCCCAGGACCATAGAAAACCCAATTCGTGCCACTGATAAAACCCCATCCCAGTTAGCTGAAGCTTTAAACACATATTTCATAGACAGCATATTCAATCTACTCAGTCCTTCTAACCAGCCCTTAAACTCTCACCCATACAAAACCCCAGCCCCTCCCAAACTATTACAGAACCCCCTTGCTCATCTTCCCATCTCCCTCAGGACACTTCCTCAACTCACCAACATCTTCTTCTCCTTAATCTTCATCCTGCACCCACTCACCACATACTTTGCTCCTCAAACTAAAACCTTGTTCTCCTTCCACTGACAATCTCCCCCCTGAGTACTTAAAGCTCACCACCAATGCCATAACGTATCCAGTCAGTATACTTATCAACCAATCTATCACAGAATCCTACATCTCCACCATCTGGAAAAAAAACATAATAACCCCCCTACACAAAGGCTACAAATCTTATGACATATCCAGTTATTGCCCCATTGCTATGCTATCTCCCCTATACAAACTATTAGAAAAATGCATACATAAATAGCTACTTAATCATACCCTACAAAACAAATTACTTACCCCCTCCCAGAATGGCTTTAGACCTTCACATAGTACAGCTACTGCCTTAGTGTCCTTCACAGATACAGTCAACAAAGCCAGGGATGCTGGACTGCTAACATCTGTAATATTGCTTGATCAATCCAAGGCCTTTGACACTATTTTCCACCCAAAACCACTACAACAACTGTCTACTCTTGGTCTTTCCCTGCTTCTCAACTATGGTTCAACAGTTACCTAACAGACAGACAGCAATGGATAAAATGGCAGGGCATCCTCTCAAACTATCTATCAAATAGCACTGCAGTCCCACAGGGGCCATTCTCGGACCATTACTCTTTAACATCTTCATTAACAACCTTCACACTGCCTCTGACCAAAGCTCCCTTATGCAATATGCCGACAATTCTACTATCATCTCCTTCTCCTCCTCCAGCATAAAACACCTTCAGCATCTAACCCAAACTGCCTTTACATCCATAGAGACCTGGCTAAACAATGCACAGGTCCTGCTGAACCCAAATAAAACCAAACTTCTCCTTTTTACACTCCATAATCTGTCATCTGACTTCATGATTATTTGTCTAAACAATACTCACTAGAAGTTGTTACCCAAAACAAACTACTAGAAGTAACCATAGACAATAAGCTCTCTTTGACCTACATAGTCTCAATGCAATCAAAAAAACCCACTGCAAACTAGGAATGCTATACCGGCACAAAAACTTCATGAACTCCACCACCAAAACCACCATGGCTACTACTTACCTGCTCCCCTCCTTTCTCTATGGTGTTCCCATTCTGACAGATGTTCAAATTACCCTAAAAAGAAAACTAGAATCCTGCAATAATAAAATTGCAAAATTCACTATAAATGCACCCCATAACACTCACCACTGCACTGCTCTCAGTACCCTCAACTGGCTCAAACGTCCACTCCTCCTAGACAATCTACAACTCAATATGGCACACAAAGTTATACATCAACCTAATAACTGCCCAGCACTCAACTCACTCCTCCAAAACCTACATATCCACCAGAAAACTCTGATATGAAGGACAAGCAACTTGTAACTCTACACAGACCAAACAAAACAGCTGGTCAGTGCCTATACTCCTACACTGTAGCAAAACTCTGGAATTCCCTACCAAGCAGCATCAGGACAGTAACAGACCACAACAATTTCAAACATATGCTAAAAAAAATCTGCAAGATACAAGCATCTGCCCCTGTTCCAAAGCAACCAAGCAAACCCTATTCCAATTGATGTAGCTCCCACCCAGCTCCCCCATTTCTCTCTACAAACTAGCTGATAGTTTTACTAATGTACTTTAGCTAAACCTTTAATGTTCTGTAGTCCTGTCTCACCTTCATTCTTTACATATGGGATTAGAGCCAATCCTCGGCTCTGACTCGGCCTATTTACAAGCTGGAAGACTACTGGTTGGCTCGTGGCTAGGTAGGTATCTCATGGTGCACCAGTACAATCCCCAGATCTCGTTTGCCACGTCAACGAATTTGGTTTTCCTTCTCTTTGGCTCTGGCTAAGTGATTGCATGTTTTCCACTTTTACTAAAATTTTTTTGGCTGTTTAGTTTATAATAGCTTTATATAGTTAATCTGTTACTGATTATAGTAATTAGTTAGAGTTGTTAGCTTTTACTTGTGCCATTTGGTGCAATTTATGGCCCTTGGCCTTATCTGTCTTCGTTGGTATCCCGTGTACTGGTTTTTGTAGTTTAGATTAGTGTAGGCGCCTTTTGCGCACTAGTCTTCTGTGTGTTTTGATTGAGTTTTTCGCGGTTTTCCACTTGTTATTTAGATTAATTATTTAGCTTGTTGTCAGCATGACTGCGGTGGTGCTGCGGTAGCATTGTCGCCTCACAGTTAGACATTGCCCGTTCAATTCTCAGTTCGAGCGGCTTCCGTGTAGCAACATGCGTGAATGGGCATTCCTTCGTTGAAGGTTGTGCGTTAGGTCCGGCAAGCCAGTATGTAAAAATCTACTGCCAATCATTAGCGGACCGGAGTTCCGCTGTGGCAACCCCTAACCGAGAAAAGCCAAAAGACACAAACAAACAAATTTAGCTTGTTGCCAGCATTGTTGGATTGCTGATATTGTTAACAGAACTTTGCTCTGTTTGTACTTGATGACATAAATTTGAAATTGTGTCATTCTCGTTCATTACTGTTTCAGTTGAGTGTGTGATATTTCTTACCTTTCTAACTTGGGTCTGTTTCAGTTAGAAGTCCCTAAATCTTCCTTGCCCGGGCTAGGCCCATTTAAATTAGAGGACCTAGTCTTTGTGTTGTCTTTTCCTTCCTGCAGGGCTAGGCCCATTTAAATTAGAGGACCTAGTCCTATTTCTTTTTTTATCCGTGTGCATGTGTCCTATATTGATAATCAGAATGTCTAAAGAGAGTAAGGAGTATAAGCCATCCGGCTTCAAAAAATGTATTAAGTGCTCTCAGAAATTGTCTATAATGGATGGTCAAGGTAACTGCATTTACTGTTTAGGGGCCATCCATTTACAGGAGACCTGTTTATTGTGTCATGCATTTAGTCCTAGGGTGTTGCAGGAAAGGAAGAACAAGTTAATCCTAAAAGGTCTTCTTAAACCTTCCTTCGAGGAAGATTTGTCTAGTTCCTCATCATCCTCTAAATCTACCAAAGGAAAGTCAAAATCTTCTAAGAGGCCCACCCTGGCACTGGCTGGTGTCTTGGAGACACCTCTTAAAGTTGCAAAAACTGTCTCATCGGCTACACAGACCTCAGAGCCAACTGAGTGCAGCATTGTTGTTGCAGGGTCAGTTCCAAGTATTTCGGAGCCAACCGCTGAGACTATTGAGACTGCTTCTTGGAGCCGGTCTATGGACCCTCTACCGGCCTCCTTGTTATTGAAGTCTCCTGTACCTCCGAGATCTCGATCTCCTACTGTGTCATCCAGGTCTTCCAGGAGTTTATCAGAAGAAGATGTGGAGAGGGTGATGCTGAGACTTTTGAAGTCATCTGCTTTGCCTAAATTGTTGTTGGCTCCGACCCAGTCAGCTCCGGAGCCACTCGAGCCCATTTAACCTTCTGTTTTCATTCCTCTTCTGAGCCATACTGATCTTTTGGAGCCGGAGTGCTTCATACCACCGGTGAAACCCTTGGCTCCAGCTACCCTTGTGGCAGTTTCGGAGCTGAGTTCTGCTCCAACACTTTCGGTGCCATCCGTAGTGTCCAGGGGCCGAAGCTCTCCAGTCGGCCCCGACAGGGATGCTTGGAACTGATCTTCTTCGGTTCAGAGCCTTCCTCTCGACACATCGGCTAGGGTGAGTTTAGACCCTGCATCTATCTCGGAGCCGATGGCTCTGGCACCGACGGCATCCTCGGTCTCCTCGGAGCTGGAGAGATTGGCTTTTGAGATGATGACGAGTGTGCTGTCCCAACCGCCAGCTTCTACTAGAGGTACCGGCACTCTTCCCCCTATAACACCTACTTCTGTATCAACTCCTAATCCCTCCAGCAGCAACAGAGACCCTCCCAGCCTCAGGAGCCACCGGCTGGTGGCCCCCACTTTTCCAAGACCTCCCTGGAATGTCCTTCTGAGGAGCCCCCATGGAAGAGGACTTGTAAGAGGAAGCATATCAACTCCCAGGATGAGTTGTTGGCATCTGACACTGACCTCGAGGAGTCGGAAGGGTCCCCCAAATCGTCCTCTGATGATGTCTCCTTCGTAATCATTCTGGAGATCCTTAAACAGAGGTGCAGCTGGCCCACTGTCACCCTTTCTGATGAGGAGTCGGTGTACCTGAAGGCTTTTGGGTCTCAACCTTCTGCCTCTTGAGTGTCTCCACCCATTCGATGAGTTGATGGATGTAGTTAGTTAAAAGGTGTGGAATACTCCTGATGTCATGGAGCCAGTCCCCAGAAGACCAAAGAAGCTCCTTTCTCCCCCCCCCCAGGAAAAGTCTTTTTATCTAAGGGTATGCCTCTAGATGCCATGGTGGTGGTGACGGCCACTAAGAAGGAGCTAGCTGAGACTTCTTCTTCTGTTCATCCACCGAATAAGGAGTCTCGAATGATGGACAGATATGGAAAGCGTATCTTTTCTTCAGCGGCATTTAGTCTTAGATCACTGAATTACCTTACTCACTTTGCAAGGCTTCAGAGAGATCTCCTTAAAGAGTTAGGAGACTCTTTACAAGGTACATGTACTGATGGAGTCCCTGACAAGGTTTCTGCCCAGTTGTCCTCCTTGCACTTTATCGTTAACTCTTCCATGTGGCTTATTTCGTATGCGGCCAATGGAGCGAGTAGAGCAGCGGTTTCAGGAATTTCCCTGCGGCGTCATTCCTGGATGCATTTGTGTAATTTTGCAGAACTGTTTTAGTCTAACTTTACCAATGCCCCCTTCGACAGTTCCTCATTGTTTGGATCCAAGGTAAAGGACACTCTTACTCGGTGCAAGCAAGAAGGAAAAACACTGTCTGCTGTGGGAGTACATTTTACTGCTCCCTCTAGACCATACCCTAAGGGTCAGAGGGTAAGATGTGGTTCAAGAAGTCCCAAAGGTTTTTTCCAGGAAGCACAGGGTGACTCCTCCTTCAGAAGCAGAGGAGGAGGAGGAAATGGTAGATGTCGCCCTAGAGGCAGGGGTGGTCCGCAAAACCAGGGAGGTTGCGATTCCTTTCAGGGCATGCCTTACCAGCGCTCCTGATGTGGCCTGACTGTGCTTCTCTGGGGCCAGTCGGGGGTCGCATTTCTTTGTATCCAGAAGCCTGGCTAAGTATCACTCAAGACAAGTGGGTACAAATAATTATTACCAGAGGTTATGTCATACCCTTTTCTCTTCCACCCTTTGTCCCCAAAAAGATCCCAAATGTTCCACCCAGTCACAAGGATCAGACAACTGTGGAGGTCAACAAGTTGCTGTCAAAAAGAATCATCCAAACCATCCCAGCAGACCAAATAGGATCTGGAACTTACTCCAGATTCTTTTTAGTGCCAAAACATACAGGGAACTGGAGGCCATTCTGGACCTCAGCAGATTGAACAAATCAGTAAAGAAGGGTAAGTTCTGGATGGTAACACTGCAGTCTATACTCTCGTTGTTAGGGAAAGACAATTGGATGTGCTCACTAGATCTCCAAGACGCTTACTACCACATAAAAATGGATAGGGCATCAAGGAGTCATCTACGCTTCCGGTTGGGAGCCAGTCACTACCAGTTCCATGCTCTGCCCTTTGGTCTCACCACAGCCCCCAGAGTGTTCACCAAATGTATGGAAGTAGTGACAGCTCACCTGAGACATCAAGGAATCCAGGCATTTCCATATTTGGATGACTGGCACCTGACTTCCCCCACCAGGCATGTACTCCTTCAGAACAGGGACATTACTATTCAGCTTTGTGCCCAACTGGGAATCTCTATAAATTGAGAAAAATCTGCCTTATTGCCCTCTCAATCTGTGATTTTATAGGTGCAGAGATAGACACAGTAAACATGGTGGCTCATCTTCCTGTCGAAAGGGCACAGAACCTGGTTCTTCAAATTCAACATCTTCTTCCCTTACGAAGGGTCAAAGCCAAGATTGTTCTGCAGCTCCTTGGGACCATGGCTTCCACCATACTATTAGTGCCACTAGCCAGGTTACACATGAGAATTCTTCCATGGCTTCTGTCATCCCACTGGTCCTTTCAGAACCTTCCATTATCCCATCACATTCTACTGACAGAATCTTGCAAGAAGGACCTCCTTTGGTGGACATTACCCAATCAACTGACCACGAGCACTTCATTTGTTCCTCACCAACCCGTTGCCACTGTGACCATAGATGCCTCACAGATAAGGGGGGGGGGGCATTATCTAGGCAGGACTGTCCAAGGCACATGGCAAGATTATGAGGCTCACCTGCATATCAACATTCTAGAGAATGAGGGCTGTGCTCTTGGCATTGCAAGCACTTCACGGCTTCTTCCTCTGGGGACTTTTGCAATACAGTCAGACAACATGTCGGTAGTATGGTATATCAACAAACAAGGTGGAACCAGATCTTACCTACTCTGTCGAGAGGCCATGCGAGTTTGGGAATGGACGATATCTTCCCAGCATTTTCTGGTGGCAATGCACATCCCAGGGATGACCAACGTGATAGCCGACAAGCTAAGCTGGGCGATTCTGATGCCTCACTTGTGATCTTTGAAACAGGAAACAGCGGAACAGATTTTCCACAGGTGAGGACAGCCTTTCTGCGATATCTTTGCCAGCCCAATCAATGCCAAATGCAGTAGCTATTTTTCCCTTATCCTCCCTCCGAGGGAGTCACCCAGAGATGCACTTGTTCACAATTGACCCCTGGGTCTCCTGTATGCTTTTACTCCCTTTCCTCTCATTACCAAGGTAATCCAGAAAGCAAAATGGCCGGGAAGCAAACTGATCCTCATTGCTCCTTACTGGCCTCGTCAGGTTTGGTTCTCCTTCCTCGGGCCTATTCTCCTGGACGACCCTTGGATTCTGGACCCAGTTCCAGACCTGTTGACTCACATGTCAGGTTCACTTCACCCCTCCTTACACACCCTCAATTTGGCAGCGTGGCTGCTCCAGTTCCATCTCTATTCAGGCTTCATGACTTCTCGCCTTCCGTGACTCATATCCTTACGTCTTCTCATAAACCTACCACTAGGCGATTATATTCCAGTAAATGGAAAAGATTCTCTCTTTGGGCAGAGAAATTGGATGTTGACCCCTACACTGCCTCCATTCCAGTGGTTTTGGAATTTCTTTCTGAACTGTTTCACCGAGGATCTGCGGCTGTCACTATCAGAGTTCAATTGGCAGCAATTTAAAATTTTCATCTAGGTTTTCCAGATTCTAACTTGATGTCTCATAAACTGTGCAAAACCTTCCTTAAAGGTGCCACTTTGTTAAGCCCTCCTGTTCAAGAGCCTGTGGCCTCATGGGATTTAAACTTTGTGTTATCAAAATTAACATCTCCGCCCTTTAAGCCTTCTCATTCATGTTCTTTGAAGTTTTTGTCATGGAAGACGTTTTTGGTGGCTATCACATCTGCCAGATGGGTGTCAGAATTGCAAGCTTTGTCTGTTAAACTGCCTTATCTGATTTTTCATAAAGACAGGGTATCCCTTAGTACTAATCCCTCCTTTGTCCCCAAGGTCTGCTCCCATGCCACTTTGAATCAGTCCATAGAACTTCCGGTTTTCTTTCCAAATCACTCAAGTGCAGCTGAGTACAGGTTTCACCAGCTGGATGTCCATAGACAATTACGTTTTTATTTGCACCGGACTAAAGACATCAGAAAATTGGATCAATTATTAATTTCCTTTTCTGAATCCAGCTTGGGCTTACCAGTTTCCAAAGTGACTCTCTTTAACTGGATTTCTAGCTGTATAGCTTATGTTTATAATTCTGGGGGTAAACCATTACTCTTTAAAATCAAGGCTCATTCTACCAGATCTCAATCTACCTCTGCAGCCTTTCAAGACAGGGTCCCACTTGATAATATTTGTGCAGCTGCTACATGGGCTACCCCTCACACTTTTATTACTCATTGCAAATTGTATTTAATCTCCAGGGGTAGTGCATCTTTTGGTTCCATGGTACTCAGGAGTATTTTTCCTTGAGCCACCCAAGAATAAGGCGCTAGGGATGCTGTCCCATATGTAAAGAATGAAAGTGAGATAGGATTACAGAACATAAAGAAGTTATTTACTTACCATAACGTTCCATGTTTGTAGTCCATCTCATCCTTCATTCTTACGAACCCTTCCTGCTGCCCCCATCCTGGAAGTACCTGGAGACAGAAAAATATTAATTTCATTATTTATGGAGACCTTTTAGTATTACCTTCTTTCTGTGTGTTGTTATTATTTATTCTAGTCAGCAGCAAACAAGATCTGGGGATTGTACTGGTGCACCATGGGATACCTACCTAGCCATGAGCCAACCAGAAGTCTTCCAGCTTGTAAATAGGCCGAGTCAGAGCCAATATGTAAAGAATGAAGGGTGAGATGGACTACAAACATGGAACGTTATGGTAAGTACATAACTTCTTTTTTTCTCTTAATCTCTTCCTTCAAAGATCTACCTGCAGTCTACCTAAAAGTTTTTGTAGGCACCCCTTTTAAACTATGCAAACTTTCACTATAATGTGTACTATCAGCCTACCTAAAATTATTGTGACTAGATAAACCAACTGTATTTCTTGATTGCAATAATTACTGTTGTAAGTAATTATCAACTGCCAATACATCAACAAAGCTACCTGTCATTTGTAAGGTACAGAAATGTAACGATCACTGTACTTCATTTTTGCTAAATGCTTTTATACTTTGTGGAGATTTTCTCCCCGTGCTTCTGCTGGAAAAGGGTTCCTGACCCATTCGAACTTTCCCAGTCAACAAATGTCAAATAAATAAATAAAATAATTGCTCATTATTTGTTTTTGTTGACTGGGAATGTCTGACTGGGTATGAACCCATTTTCAGTGGAGGTCCAAGGAGAGAAGCACCACATAAATTTCCATAAAATTTTACAATATATAGATATTTTTCATAATACTGAAATCAATCTATGGATCAGCAAGTCCACAAATATAATGGCATTTTTCCTGCACTTCATGTCTATCTTTCTGAGTTGATCTGAAGATAGAATGATCAGAAATCCGATCAGTTATCTGAAGCAGTTTAGACTCAAATCTCTTACACATACTTTCTTAAGCAAATAAATCTTGATTCATTGATAAAGGATGAATCAAAGGAAGAACTGTTGAGTATAATATTGAAATATCAAAAAAATATAGGCGTCAGAATTTCTGCCTTCTGTGCGGAGTCTGCATTCCTCCCTGTGGTCACGTGGGTTTCCTCCCACATCCCAAAGACATGCTGTAGGTGGATTGGATACTCTAAATTGGCCCTAGGTGTGAGTGCGTGCGTGTGTGTGCCTTTCGTGCAAGGTTGGGCGCCGGCCTGGCAACTCGACACCTTAAAAAACTCCACTGCCAATCATGAGCGGACAGGTGATCTGCTGTGGTGACCCCTAACTGGGAAAAGCCAAAAGAAGAAGAAGAATCACTTGTCTAAAAGAATCAGTTAGATAGTTTGCCCTTGTTTTGTGACAGAGTTCTGTAATTAATACAGATTTGTTTGTGTATTGCACAGATGAAGTCATGACAACCGGTACAGTATGAGAAAATGCAGAGATGTAGCAGCATTGACAGGTTCTGAATAATGATTCTACTGTCAGTCAAGGACATGAGTTAATCGGAAGGAATTTTCAGAATATTTTATTTTCATCTACTTAAAAGTCTGTAGTTCTGCCAAGTTAGATTAGATTATGTGAGATTATGTAAAACCTCACTTAATGTTGCCAATCTGTTCTGAACAACAAATGACTTGTCTTAAACTGCTTTCATGTTTTAGTGAATTTATTAATGATGGATGGTAATAAGGAATCTCTTTATACCTGCGTGACAGTTTGAGTCAGATGGAGAAGAGATTGTGTTGTTTTATGTATTCTATGGAATTGTAGAAAATTGTTATGTTTGCTTCAGTTTTGATTCATGAATATTCATGTCTAAAACCAGGGGAGGTGATCTCTTTGTTTTGCATTCCATTCATTACCTCTTTTGGCTGCAAAATCTCATTATGCAGTGGTATGTGCTTTCATATTGCATTCGGATTACTTGCACCTGTTATCAGTAGGCACCTAAGTAGGAATTTGCTTTATTTTACTATTGCATGACCTTGCAGGTACTTTTCTTAAGCTAAAAGGTGTTAAGGTAAAATCCTCACATTTAAGTGAGGCTGGGATTCAAAAATGTTAGTGCCAGTGGTAAGCCTTTTTTATCATTAGTGGTAACCATTTCTATTTCTTAGATAGTCTTGCCACAGTGCTTACCTCAAGAATGAGCAGCACTGTAGCGTGCTGTCGGTCTGGCTACAGCAAATGCCAATGAGGTATTTTGGAAGAGCAGCATATGGTAATTCACCATGTGCTCTTCTTCTGGAAATACCTGTGGCAAGTGCTTTATGCTTAGCAACATAAATCCTTACCACCAGCTACGGTAATTACCTCAGCTAAACCTATGCATTTACACATTACTTTCAGTGGGTGCGATCACATTAGAGATAAGTGCCAGGGAGTTTAGCAGATGGGTAGTGCTGGGGGATGTGTACAGATGGGGTGTGTGCGTGTGTGTGTGTGTGTGTGTGTGTGTGTGTGTGTGTGTGTGTGTGTGTGTGTGTGTGTGTGTGTGTGTGTGTGCGTGTGTATGTTTATATGTAGAGGTATGGGTGGTGTCCAATAACTGTGCGTTTGCCTAGGTGGTCGCCGTAGGGGAATTAGACGATAGGTATGGTAGGTGTGTGTAAATGGGTATGTGAGACTGTGATTGTAATCAGGTGAAGAGGGTATTTGTGTTCCATGTATGGTGACTGTCTGTGTGTATAGCAGGGATGGCTGCCATGCCTCTAAACTTCCCTTGACCAGTGATCAATTCCTGCAATACCAGGGAGGGCACTAAACATCAGGGACACTCATTCAAAAGTTCATAGAACTCAGGTTTGGCAACACAAAACATTGACAGAAAAAAATATGAAACTCTAATGTCTGGCATTATTAAATGACTGACTGTAATGGTCCAGTAAGTATGGGGGTCATTCTTTTAAATCAGAGACAGGTAAGATGTATGGCGATGTGGTGTGTGTGTGTGTGTGTGTGTGTGTGTGTGTGTGTGTGTGTGTGTGTGTGTGTGTGTGTGTGTGTGTGTGTGTGTGTGTGTGTGTGTGTGCGCGCTAACACAATGCAATATCCACCAGTAGTGATTTCCACAGCTGCAGAAGAAAAAGGCCTGTTAGCACTTTCTGTAATGACATAAACATGCAAATTATTTGATAATGAGGTCTTTCCTGTTAGTGGATAATGCATCTCTGAATCGTTGGTTTCTGAAATCACATTAACTGGTGCTTTTTTGCCACAGCCTTACTGCTTGCAGCTGTGCATGTTTTTTGAATTCTGGCCTTAGTTTTATCGTTTGTATTTTTGGTTATTGTATATGTTTGTTAGTCATGTAATTTGTTTAGACCGGTGCTAGCTAAACTTTATTGTTATTATCCTTTTAGTCCTTTTGATTAGTTTTACCAATACTGGATCCTATGTGTTTACAATAAAAGTCCTGTATGGTATCAGCTCTGGTGGACGCTTGTTCAGTTTTTTCAGTAATATTTATTTTCATGTTATTGAGCAACCTTTGGCTGTTTTGGGTATTTCTTTTTATTTGTTAGGTTTTACCAATACTGGCAGTTTATTTGTTCCCTTTTTCAATTATATGTTAGTTTGACTGCTTGCAATTCCTTGTTGCTCACTGGATTATGTGTGCAATGATTTACTATACATTTATATGTATAGATACATATATAAACACACACATATATGGTCTATGTCCTATTTTATAAGTGTGATAATACATTTCAAGTTATTGAATAAACGTATTATTATACTTTACTTATACGGTTAAACAAGGTTAAACTTTTTCTGGCTCCGCCAAGTCTGCTCTTCAAATTTTCCCTTAAGAAAGCTCTACTCTTATAATAATCAGTCTACTCAATTTATTATAAGCCTAGCACTTGTTCTCAAAACCTCTCTTCTAAGTAAGCACTCTCAAACTAAAGTAAGCACTACATCCACCTACCACCCCTGTGAGTACCCACTTCCCTTAAAGGCACAGCACTCCCTTATAATATTCTAGCATGTTGAGTGGTAGATTACTAGCATCCTGTCCAGTTCAGCTGGTTAATCTGGGAATCTTGAGACAATGCTGCAATTGTTTCATGTACACAGACAACCCTCTCCTCCTCCCAACAAACACAAATACATGTGAGAGATGCAACTATATAGCCAAACTGGAGGCTGAACTCTCTCAACTCAGGACTGGCAAGACCAGACAGGAGAGAAGGAAACCACACACACAGCAAACCCAGTCCCACATAGACCTACCACAACTGCAAACCAAACACATAATAACACAAAGACATACTCGGAGGCTCTAACAAAAAACTTACCAAAACAACAGAGGCTCCCAAAGCAGACACCCAAAAATCCACCACCTCAAAACATAACACATGCAAAACATACTTCAATAAATCAGTGTGTCAAACAATCACAGCCCTTAAGGCCAAACACCATGCCTGATACACTAGTAATAGGTGACTCTATAGTCAGACACACTGACGTTCCGCTTACCAGGCTGAACAAGGAGAGGGTAACAGTGAGCTGCCTATCAGGAGCTAGGATCCGCCATATAGCACATGCACTCAGGTCACTCCAAAGCAAGTACAAATATGACTCCGTCATTGTCCATGCCGGCGTGAATGACCTGAGACGTACCTCCCTGGACTACATGAAAAGAGACATAGAGGAGCTCTCTGATTATGTAGTCCAGGCTGGTATGACTCTGACCCTGAGCAGCATCTTGCCCTCACCAAGAATGATGCCACAATACAAAGACAAGATGATCAGCTTTAATAATTGGCTCAATTACTGGTGTCATTATAGGGGGATCCAATGTCTGTCTACTTGGGATGACATGCTGGAAAAGCTATGCTGCTTCGCAAGGGACGGCTTGCATCTGTCACCACTGGGCTTCCGGATATTGGCTAAGGCTCTTGCCACCCCCATAGTGCCTTTTTTAGGCAAGGCTCAAAAGACAAACCCACCTCCTTAGAAAACAAAAATGGAAAAAAATTAAGGGTAATGCTGCTCAACGCCAGAAGTCTAAATCTCAAGATGCAGACTCTCGAAGCACTCCTCAGTATGGAGAACATCGATGTCTGTGCAGTAACTGAAACCTGGTTCAAGGCTCCTGAGAGCACCCCAGCGCTACCAGGCTATACCTCATATCATGCTTTTCGGACCCAAAACTCGGGCCAAACCAAAAAGAGAGGGGGAGTGTCCATATTCATCAAGGACACCCACACCTCCAGGTTAGTGGCAACACATGAAGCATCAGAGACCATCCAGGTGCAACTAACCATAGGCAAAACTGCTATACAACTGGTAGCATGTTACAGACCACCCTCCCAATCTCAGGAACCCCATTCAGCCTTCCTGAAGACATTGGAGGATATGAATGTCTCACCAAACACCATCATATTGGGAGACTTCAACTACCCTACATAGACTGGGTGCATTTTTCTAGCCCTAACACCCTAGCCCAAAGGTTCCTGGAATTCATAAATTCAAATGCAGTGGAACAACTAGTCACCTCTCCCACAAGGGGAGATAATATAGTAGACCTGATCATCACAAACATGGGGTCAAAGTGCTCCACACCGGACGTATACCCCTAACTAGTGAGATCTGACCACAAACTAATCACCCTGGATATACATATCCCACCTCCACCCCCAACACAAAAGACTACAGTGAAAAACTTCTCAAAAGCCGACTTTACACTTTTTAAGACTAAGATGGTATCCTTTAAGCCCACTGGGCCAGTGGAAACCACATCCCACAATGCTGAATCCTTCACAAATGCTTTCTACAGACATCTCCAAGAATGCATGGATCATGCAATCCCAAATAAAACCAAGACCCTCTCCACAAAGGGCAGGCGTCCTGTCTGGTGGACCCCTGCCATAAACAAATTGTATAACAGAAGAAGGAAGCTACTGCACGACAGAGCAAAATCCCATAAAGAGAAGGCATCTCTGATCAGCACTAGTAGAAAGCTACATTCTCTCATAAAAACATCCAAGGCCAACTTTGAGAGAAAAATTGCTATGGACACTAAAGATAACCACAAGACCTTCTTCTGCTATGTTAGAAACCTGGGCGGAAACCCTCAGATATGCTCAGAGTTAGTTCGCAATGACAAAAAATACACTGAACCCACAGATATTGCCAACATTCTGGCAGACAGGTTCAGTGCAAATTTCTCCCCTCCCTCACCCCAAAAGAAGAAATACTTATCCCAGCTGAATGTAACCTCCCTGTCATCTCAGATGTCCAGGTGAGAACTGCCCTCAGCAAAGCTAAAAACACAGCATCAATGGGACCTGATGGTATCCCAGGTTGCGTGCTACGTGAACTCCAAGAGGAGCTAAACCCGCACATAAAATGCTATTTAACCTTAGCCTTACTACAGGATATGTACCTGAACACTGGCGTACAGCAACAGTGGTCCCACTCCACAAAGGAGGCACCTCTACAGACCCTGGTAACTACCGCCCCATAAGCTTAACCAGCCTGGTCTGCAAAGCTATGGAAAGAATCATTATGTAACTCATAAACAGAGACATTGGGGACCTACAGACACTTGATCCCACCCAGTTTGGCTTTGTAAAGGGCAGATCCTGCCTTTTGAACCTGGTTGACTTTTTCAAAACAGTCACTAAAGCCATTGACGAGGGCAAAGCAGTCCATACAGCCTACCTGGACTTGGCTAAAGCTTTCTACACAATACCCCACTCAGGCATCATAGACAAGCTCAACAGCTTAAATGTAAATCCATATGTCACAAGATGGGTTGCAAACTGGCTAAAGGATAGAACCCATAAAGTCAAAATTGCTGGAGCCATGTCAGACTCAAAGCCAGTCACAAGTGGTGTGCCACAGGGCTCTGTCCTGGGACCCCTCTTGTTCGGCATTTATTCTCAGATGTGAAAGCAAACATGGGAGGGTTGTGGCTGACAAAGTTCGCAGATGACTGCAAACTAGGCGCCATAGTCGATACACCAGCTGACACATACATCCTACAGAAAGGCCTCACTGAAATGGACAACTGGTGCCGGAGTCATGGCCTTAAACTAAATGCCAAAAAATGTATAGTCATCCACTTTGGGAAAAACAAAGTACCCACAAATTATCACATAGACAGTAACCCACTGAGTACGGAAAAAGTAATCAGAGACCTGAGGACCCAAGTCGATAGTGACCTCTCATTTGACACCCACATTGCCAAAGTGGTTAGAAAGACTTTCTACCTTGCCCACCTTATCATGAAGGGATTCACATCCAGATCAAAGAAGGTCATTGTACCCCTATACTCCTCCCTTATCAGGCCCATGATTGAGTACAATGCCCCATTTGGTATGTACCTCACCCAGCACTTGCAACAGCTGGAGAGACCCCAAAAGTACCTCACCAAGAGGATCAAGGGTCTCCAACATATGTCGTATGCTGCCAGACTAAAGAAACTCCAGCTCTATTCAGTAGCATACCGCCTACTCAGAGGTGATCTGTGCCTGACGTACAAGGCCATGTCCAATCAGGAATTGATGGACATGCTCCACCTCAAAAATCCAAATCCATCAGAACCACGAGAGCTAAAGATTTAAACCTCAGCACAAATATGAATAGGACATGCTGGAGGGACAGATTCATAACTCAGAGGCTTCCCATACTCTAGAACAGAATCCCAGTTCATGTTAGGCAGAGCCCCTCACTGACTCTCTTCAAGAGAAATCTTGATGAGTGGATGGGAGATCGTAGGTTTACACCGGGGGTCATCTCTGTGTCACTACTAGACAGAGGCACAGTAAACTAATTCTATTATGTAAGGAAGTCTTCACTGTGTCACTACTAGACAGAGGCACAGTATTCTAAATCTATTCTGTACACTTTTGTACCATTACATGGGGTGGCGAAAGCCACATCACTATGGCTAGGCTTATAAATGCCCCAGGGCAGATAGCCTAGTACTAAACTATGAAACTATACTTACAGGCCTCTAAGACACTAACCCATTGGGTAGTTTTCCCTCATAACAGCCTTGGTGTGCTGCGATCTGTTTAGCGCATGCCCCACCATGTGTTATTGCTAACTTATAAATGCAAATATATGTATTTTCTGTTAATTCACATAACAACTGTGTGTACCTTTCAAATCTAAAACCTTTTATTTTGTGTTAGTGGGAATTTACAACTGGTTGAGTGTCACTGCTTGTTGCTTCTTCATGTATGGCACATAGGACAATTACTTGTTATTGTGTCAGTGATTACTACCACCCTACCTATTTTTTTTTATTTTAACCCCTGAAGTATTTTTGCAACAGGTGACACTTAAACAGTCCTCTTTGGTGGAAAACAATGCCTTAGAGATGACTTGTGGAAATAAAAGTTTCATTGTATTGTGGCACAAAGGTGATTTTTGACTTAACAAGTGACACTAAAAGTGAGTAGGAATTTGTCATGTGTTTAACTTTTCTTCAAATTCAAACATCTGAGGGAGACATGATCAAGTAAGATCAAACTTTTTGATAAGCCGATGTGTGCTGCGCTGCTAAACTTTTGTAACTGAGAAAAAGAATCACCAATGCGTACTGAACGTCCAGATGATAATACCAAGACTTCATACAAAACAGCACAAACTGGACAACCACGGCAGAATCTTCACTTAAATAAAATTTTAATGAACAAACAGGACAAGCGCTTTCGCAAATTGCTTCTTCAGATCCTTATAAAATCTTATAAAACAAAGGCATATTTAAAATACATTACAACCAATCATATACATATAAAATTGGTGCCAAAGTGGCATCATAATCATTAATAAAGCCTGTTGCTTATATCTATACACCTTTGGTTTCCACCCACTTAAAACGGGCTTAATGTTCACTTGACTATTCAGCCCTGGATGCTTATATGCTTGCATCCTAAGAATCCATTTAAGCGCCACTTGTTCCAAAAAATTATTGCAGTCACCACCACTCCTATTCTGATGTACCTGTTGTAGAACCCTGAAGGAAAAATGATGATTTGAGAACTCTAGCTGATGCTTGGCTAGAGCGTTCTTGATGTCACCCTTCCACATATCTGACAAATGTTTATATACCCTGTCCCTAAGCCACTGTGTGGTTTTCCCTACATAAAAACATGGGCATAGATCACATGTAGCTAGGTATACCACCTGCATAGTAGTGCAGTCAGCATAGAACCTGGGTATAAATTCAAAAACTAAAGTAGGATGTCTGTATGTTTGTTCTTTAGTTAAGACCTTACATACACTACAGTGTCTGCATGGATAAGTCCTTGTTCATTGTCCATATTATCCCACTTGCTTTCTTTCATTACATAAAAATTGTTTTAAATTGCTGTTGTTCCGATAAGTAAAGTTCGGTGTGTCCCCAACTAGACTATTGGCCTTGCTATCCAGGGTCAATATAGACCAATGCTTCTGGATGATATTTTTCACTACCTTGTTATTACTAGTGAAATTAGTCACAAAAGAGGTCGGTTGTTTCTTCTTATTAATTCTAATATTGCTTGCACCCTTATCACTCTCCCCCTTCGATGTATCTACAGTCATCAAACAATCATGGCCAGAGCTCAGCAGCATGACGTTCGATACATCCATATTCTTTTCATATTGAGTTATTGGGCTAACGTGAGTCATATCCCTGATCTGTACCCTCTATCTATAAACATTTTGTGTAATATATCAAATTCATGTTGAGCATCAGTTACACTATTGCAAATCCTAGACACTCTTGTAAACTGACTTTTGACTATATTAGAAAACGTGTCCAGGGTCCATGCTGTCTCTGCTTAGAAGGCTATTACACCAGCAGGGCTTCCTATACAGGGTAGTAATGATCCCCTCTAATGAATCCCTATTCAGGGACACATCCAAAAAATCTACATGTGTGGATGAATAAGTAGCAGTAAACTGTAGAAAATCAGTAGTTGATTCTAGATACTCAGTGTACATGAGAAGAGATGTGACATCTCCCTCCCAAATAATAAAAATATCATTCAGAAAAGTCTATATAGTTTGATGCATCCATACATGGGATTCCCATTTAGATTCTGTCTTTCCCAGAAGTGCATAACAAGGTTTGCGTACTAAAAGTGAGTAGGAATTTGTCATGTGTTTAACTTTTCTTCAAATTCAAACATCTGAGGGAGACATGATCAAGTAAGATCAAACTTTTTGTTAAGCCAATGTGTGCTATGCTGCTAACCTGGTGTAATTCTCATGACATCCAGTCAGTAGTGAGTCACTTCTTTCTGGCAGGGGTTTCTGCAGCCATAATTTCCCTTACTTTTCAGTTATTTCATTTATTTTTATTTATTTATTTATTTCAGTCTGATAACCGGGGAAGTCCACTGGGCCAAGAAGAGCCTGTTTTCAGTGGAGGCCCAGGGAGAAAAGCTCCAATGACTATTACAGACATACAGATCTATACAATCATTTTTATAGTCAGAGAAATACAGCATAAAATAGAATGTGATAACATATAACATAACACAGCATAAAAGCGAATGTGATAACATATAACATAACACAGCACAAAAGCGAATGTGATAGCATAAACTGGTACGGAATAGTGAGATACAGATAGAAGGTTTTTTATATACAGGTTAGAATACAGTTCCATATAAGAGAGTTAAGGTAAGGTGCAGCAGGAGACTGTTCAATAAGATTAGAATGGAGTGTTGTAATAGGGAAATGAGGGTATGTGAAGTAGGTGTAGAGTAGAGGATGGAGTTATGAATGGCTAGTGGGGGAAGTTATGTTGGAGAGTGGCATGGGTATTTCCATTTTGAAGTAAGATGAGAGAACAAGAGAGATTTGAATTTGGCATGGTCAGGTATGTTGTGAAGGGAGAGAGGGAGAGAGTTCTATAGTTTTGAAATGGAGCAGGAAAGCAGGAGGTGGCCAGGGGGGTTTTGAGGGTTTGTAGATTTGTAGGAGGTTTTGGTTTTCTGATCTGAGTGAGGAATGTAAGGGGTTAATGCGGTAGAGAGGGGCAGCTGGAAGGTTTGTAGATGAGCTTGTGGGTGTTGGTGAGTTTAAGGAAGGTCAAGTAATTGGGCAGTTCGAGACATTATATGGTATGGAGAGAATGGCATTGGTGGGAGGTGTTACTTGAGTTGGTAGCAAATTTGCTTATTTTATTGTAGCAAGATTCGAGTTTGGATTGTAGGCTGAGTTGGAGATTGTTTAACAGAGGAGCACTGTATATAAGAGAGGGGAGAAGGTAGGAGGAAGGTAACATTTTCCTGATGGAGGGGGAGAGGTAGCGGTTGTGTCTGTATAGGAATCCTAGCTTATGGTGTGTTTTTTTGATGGCGGTTTGTATATGGGTGTCAACATTTAGATGTTAGTCAATGATGACACCAAGTAGTTTGGTATTGGATACAATTTCAATGGGGATGTTATCCTGCCTGAGTATAGAGAATGACTTTTTATCGATTGGGAAGGTTCTAAAGGGGGAAAAGATCATCAGTTTAGTTTTATTATTGTTTAGGGCCAGGTGATTGTTTTGCATCTGGGATTCAGTTTTAGAGAAGGCTGATTGAGTTTTTAAAAGTAGGTCAGAGGGGGAGTAAGCTGAGCAGATGATTGTTGAATCATCTGCGTTCTGGATTATTGAGGAGTCAGGGATGGTGCGGTGAAAGTTATTGATAAATATATTGAAGAGTAGTGGTCCTAGAACTGAACCTTGTGGGACCCCGGTGGGAGTGTGAAGGAAGGGGGAGGTTGAGGATTTCCATTGAGCAGCTTGTTGTCATTCAGAGAGGTAGCTAGAGAACCAGGCTAGGTTAGAAGTGGAGAGGTTGAGAAATGAGAGATGAGTTAAGAGTAAAGAAGGGAGATGGTGTCAAAAGCTTTAGATAGGTCAAGGAACAGGGAAGATACGAGTTTACCAGTGTCGTGTGCTTGGTTTATGATTTCGAGGAAGGATAGGAGGGCAGTCATGGTGCTGTGACCAGGGCGGAAGCCATGTTGAGTAGGGGTGAGAAGGTTGTTATGAGTCAGATATGACATGAGTTGAGTATGGATAAATTTCTCCAGGATTTTTGAAAGTGGGGAAAGGATAACTATAGGCCTGGAATTGGAGGTGTCTGTGTTTTTGCCTCCTTTGTGAAGTGGATGATGTATGCATGGCACCAGATAGAAGGGACATATGCTTCATGGATGGATCCGTTGATTAAGATGGAAATAGGAAAGGCAATACTGTCCGCAGATATTTTTAGGAAGGCTGATGGGAGATTATCAGGTGCGTTGAGGCTAGGTGTAAGTTGGAGGATTAGTTTTTTTAATAGTACTTGTAGGGATGGGTTTAAGGTTGAAGGGGGAGGAGGGTGTAAGTGATCGGTGGGTTTGGGGGGGGCTGGAGGAGTTGGGGTTAGGGTGGTGGGGGAAAGAGGAGGACACTTTAGCTATGTGATCTATGAAGAAGGAGTTGAATTGGGTGGCAATATCAAAATCAGTAAGGTTGGGGTCAAGACAAGGGTTTTCTTTGTTACTTGGGTGGAGGAGGGAGGAGATTGTGTCCCAGAATTTTCTAGGGTTGGTTGAGTGCTTATTATATTATGGCTGAAGATACTGTTTACCACAGACTGGTATCAGTGGTGCTGTAAATACTAGCTCCAGATAGCCTTAGGCATGAAGGAAATGTTCACTGTGGCCTGTAAGAGAATTCATTCCCCACTACACTGCAGTTTCACCAAATTATAATCCTGAACACCTTTAACTGCATACTTTCTTGTCTCTTTCCGGTTTTTTTTCCCAGCTAGCACTATTTATATCTAAGAATTGTTTAAAACTGCCCATTCAAATTTTATTTAATGAAAATATGCTTGGGAGCTCCTTACAATTAAATACATTTGTTATATACAGGAATTAACTCTATTACTTATAATGTATTAGTTGTAAATTATATGTTAGCAGTGTTATCTATTCAGTCTGTAAATAAATATGTCATTCATTCATTCTCCATTAACCTGCATAATCCATTTCAGGGTTGCAGGGGGAGACAGAACCTATCCTGGTACTCAGGGAGTGCAAGGCAATGAAACTAGTTCTGAATGACGAACCAGTCCATCACACAATGTACTAATAAGCACACAGACACACAGACACACACACACGTGCACGCGCGCGCGCACACACACACACACACACACAAATGCACATAAATGTCCCCTTTGTTTTTGTACACTTGCATAAGTATGCTTATTTTCCAATCATCTGGAATATGCCTTTCTAACCACACTGCTAGGAGTACCCTCAGCAGCCATTTCTCCCCTATCTCAGACAGCAACTTTATCATATCTGCTGTAACCTCACTGAGCCTACTGCTTTCCCTGACTTCATTTTCCTTAGTGTTGTTCTTGCTTCTTCTATGGTGGAATCCTCTTCTCTCATCATAGGGTGTGTTTAGGGCAGTACAGTTTATGTGGAGTTTTCTTCATTCAGAAACTGCTGGAAGTACTCCTTCTACCTCGATATATACATTCAAGTCACCCGTTGTCAACAACAATTCATGTTGTCCTGCTTTATCTAGTAGGTCCTGCAACTGCTGTCTGAATGCACTCTTCTCTTCACTGTCACGACCCTGCAGTGGGGCACAGGCTGAGATTATGAATACTGTCCTATCATTAGGCTGGAATCTGATTGCCATGAGTCTGTCACTACTTCTGATCACATCCCTCACTGCCTTCTGAAGCCTGTCTGCCACTACATTTCCCACACCATTTCTAGCCTTTCCTCCTCCTGAGTTGTAGACTCTGGATCCTAAGCCAAATTGCTTCACTGCACTGCCATTCCATATTGTGTATTAGATACATAGGATGTCCAGCTTAACAGAGTAGTCCAAGGTTACCCAGGCCAGGCAACTGGACACCAGCGACCAGTAACTTATTGACCCAAGGCTGCTACATTATGGTGGGCATGCACTGGTCCTGGGGTAGGTTGTAGTAGGCTGGGTCCTTATCCTACTTGTCACCGGCAAATACCTATGCCCATTCTGATGACATTAGTCAACACAACCAAATCACCTAGAGCGTGAAGTGGCTAGCCCTGCTATGGCACACAGTGTTCTCCTATCTTGAGTATACTGCACACTGCATACCACAGTAGATGCCCAATGCCCTTGGTCTATACAACTCTTTGACCTATAAGGCACCATGTAGAGCCTGTGCTGCCACCGACAGCTCCATTTATTAGTGAGTTTGAGATGGAAACACTCAGCATGCTTTTCGGAGATGAGAATAAGCCCACAGAGACACAGGGAGAACATGCAAACTCCAAACATGCATTGGCCATAAGTCAGGACTTGCATCTTGTGCATGGGAGGTGAAGACCTTGATCATTATGCCAACTGGTCCCAAGAAGCCCTTTCAAAATGAGTTTATTCCTACAGTCTGAAAGAGACCACAGCCTAAAGGCCTTTCTGATGTAGCATTCAGCATCCAGATGTTACAGCTTCAGGCACATTACACAAAAATGAATGTTCTAAAGTGGAACTTTGTGGTCATATCTGCTACATTTGAAGCTATTCTCTGTTGTAAGCTACACAGAAATATAAATGTATAAATTTACCGAATGGAGTACTGACAGTAGGAATTAATTCTTTATGTAAACACATAAATAGGTACACTGTGGATAACAGCATTAGCCTGGTTAACAAACTTTAAGCTATAGAAATAATATAAATAAACTTCATTTTAAGACTAGAGGTTATTAGGTTGTCAAAGAAAATTAAATAAAAAACTTGGATGTAGGTGAACTTAAAGGAGAAAGGAGTTTTATAACAGGTAATGTAGATGAGACTGAAACATTTAGGCATCAAAACCAAACGATAGACCTTTCCTGAAAAGAAGAAGAAGAAAAAGAAGAGAAAGGGAGAGAGAGTGATTGCATCTTTTTCAGTGTCTGGAACCAAAAAACGTAACTGTGCATTGTTTCTTTATTTTGTGAACTTAGAACAGTCTAAAGGAATTGTGGACTCACTCACTCACTGATTGGTTCCCTTACCCTCTCATAATGGTCCTGCTACCCCTTGTGGATTTCAGTACCTTGAGGAACCTTCCTATGTGGTAGGAGAAGCAGTAACACAACTTTAGCTGCTGTAGGTCTCCCATGCATTTTAGGGATGTGTGTATCATTTCCACATCTTGCAGCAATAATGCACAGGTATTTTGCCATTCAACAATGCTTCCCTGTAGCATTTCCAGGATTTAAGATTCCACTCTCACTTCAACACAACAGCCTTTCTGAATACACTTCAAGGGGATCACTTGCTCCAGCATTCACCTAAAATACTATTGATGCTTTCCGCCTTGCTCTTTGTTTAAATCATTGAGGAAATGGTTCTGCTGTTTAAGGCCAGATGAAGTTTACCCACTGTAAATAGTTCAATGCAAACATAAAGTAGCTTATGGCTCAGTGGGACAAGGAATATCTACCGCATACTAGTGACGGTTTCAGATTAACAGCAGAACAAAGCCTAAGAAATAAATGCACAGAAGAATGCAATCATGACAAAAAGGAATTATTTTTTTGTGAAATATGTATAAAATGTGTATAGTCCTTAGAACATTATTCTGGAGGAACAACTTTGCACTAACCTCCTTTATGAATATATTTTTCTACAGCACTAACCCTGACAGTTGTCTGAAATGCTTCTTTTTCACAGCGCAATTTGTTATACCACAACTGATTTATTATTTAGTAGCAATCCTAAGTGAAACTGTGCCCTAATTTCTGTAGCTGCTAAACCCAAAATAGACCTCCACATCTCCATAATCAAGAGTTGGAGTTAATAGACTCCTCTTAGGTATCTAAATATGAATCTCTAATGCTTATCCATTGTTTACTCACTCATCAGTTATTTATAGTGAAACAAAATGATAAAAATAATGCTTTATAAATGTAACATTAGCTTTAATACATATAACAGCTGTATACATTAAAGCTAATTTATATTTATAAAGTGTTTTTTTATTATTTTGTCTGTTAGTGTATGCTTTATGCTATCGGGTAATCGTATTAGACATTATTCCTAGTGTAACAGCTATGTATGACATGTATGATGTTTCTGTGCATAATAGGACCATGGGCAGCATTGGGAACTAAAGACCCATGTCCATCTCACTGCTGTGGCAAAGATTCTGGGAAATGTAGTGTTTATTCAGGTCACTAACTACCTTGTGTCCTGTAGCTACATTTCAGACCTGCAGCATGATTTTTTTCACCAGGGACCACATTATAGAAGCATCATTAATAAAATATATAAACCCGGTCCTAAGATACACCAAAATGTTTGTTGATAAATTTGTGAAAGATGGCAAAAAAAAAGAGCTGACAATGCTTCACTGCAAGTAGGGAGAGAGCAAAGGTGAGATGGCGTTAGACTAAAAAACTCAGTGCAAACCAAAGGTTTTGCTTTGTGACTGGCAAACCACATAGCGGATGCCACTCTCTTTGGTTGAGGTTGGGTGTTTTCCCAGTAGATATTAATCAAACGCCTCTTCTGCACTTTTATGTGTAAAGTGTTTACATTTGATTATTACAAATCTCTGCACAAAGTCCTAAAACAGAAAGTTCATATCAAGCACCAGTGCCATGTAGGTCCTAGAGGTTCAGCAGCAATGTTTTTGGTGTACCTCCTGAGTCTTCCCAGTCCTGGCACAACCTGTGAGTGGAATTTTCTGACTTCTCAAGCTTTGTCAGGGCATTACAACTGTACTTCTGTTACAATGCCTCTTTCAAGAGATAGAGTGGGTGCACTGTCATAGCTAATGTAACTTGTTACATGGATTATTATCCAGGAGTTGTAACTGCCTGCACAGACACATCTGAAGTCCTGGAGAAGGATGGAAATGTTTGCTTTATTATATGTTTTTGCTGTAGAGTTGCATTACATGCTTCTCTGGTTTCTTATGTGTGATTACTCCTGATACTGCACGTTGTTGCCACATAAATGTTAGCTCATTTTTTCTATTTATGTAACAAGGTTGTAGCTGAAAAGAATGTTTCTGTTCTAGTTCACTTAACCTGCTTAAAAACTGGTCAAGTAAACATGTTCATATAGTACTTCCCTTTATTTGTTTCTAAGAAACACTTGGAAGCAATAACTACCTCAGAAGGCACAGTAGTTGAGACTGGAAAATAGTTGCTTTTGTTACTAAGAAGGAAATAGTTAAGCCGTTAGGGTTGCTGGGCTAGTAAGATGATATAAGGATCACAGACCTTCCAGAGTCCTAAGGTGAGAATTGCTGTTCAGAATACCCAACTAATTGCTAGAGATAATGTTAGAGTACAAGAAAAATATTCATGTGTAACATGCATGCTGAAGACAGAAAATGAAAGGGAAGTGGGTGGAATGATATGGACACTGCATCGCACTGTCAAAGTCAAATATTCTGGGACAAATTCAAGCAAATTGGCACAAAAGTAAGAAGACCTTGTGAGGCAGCTTGACTTCAACTGATCTGAGACTCATTTAAGAAAATGCCACTTTCTGGAAGTCATGGTGGGACCTGGTAAATACTAGACAAACATCGGGAGAGCATTTGCAGTACCCCAGACTTAGATAGTCATATGGTTGTGTAAAGATGAACTCATTTTATCTTTAAAAACTTTACTTTTTATAGAAAGATTCACCCTCTTACCTTCACAGAGTTGTACAATTATTATCTCCAACAGCTAAACTTCAGAAAACCTTTTGCAAGTTGCTTTTTACTAATTGTCCTTAGTACAACTGATTACAAAGTTTACACACTTTTCATGCTTGTAGACTGAACAGTATATACTCAGACCAGACATTTTAGTCTAAATAAAGTAAGCTTTATTAAAATGGATTTGTGATGGCTGCTTTTTTTGGTGCCATGCTTCTTCAAAGTTAATCCTACGGAACAGTAGATAACTTGTTTAATAGTAGGCATAGGTGTTAATAATTATTTAGAATGGCATGGAACATGTTTGCTAGTGTTGTCGGTCACCAGGGCCATTCATCATGTAGAAATATTGTCCTTTCTCTGGGAGGACCTCTTGCCAATAAATTTTCAATACTGTACCTTGGGTCTACCTTTTTCTTCTAGTGGTCACTCTTATTTTTGAAGGACCACCCATAAAAGTGCAAGGAAGTCCCTTCCTTTATTCTTCCTTGTTGCATTATGGGGACAGAGCTTAAGTATTGTAGATGGTTGTCTTAGCAGATAGCAGATTATTCACTGTTGGTGTTACTCTCCATGTAAAACTCTTTTTTCTGTAAAACATTGCTTGCTATTGTTTTCTGATTATTCTCAGCTGACAGATTCTTTTCTTCCAATTACTAAGACTTTAAATCATATTACTATATTAAAATCAAATAAAATAGTGCATAATATGCACCATTATATTTACTCACACTGCATGCACACCTATGGGTGGTTTGGAGAACTGACAATTCACCTATGGCATGTCTTTGGGATATAGGAGGAAACCACTGCATTTGACAAAAATTCATGTGGACACAGGGAGAACATGCAGACTGTTCACAAAAGACACCTCACCCACAAATGAAACTGGAGAACCCAGGTCAGTAACTCAGTAATGCTAACCTTTGTAAGAGTGCACCATTCACTTTTTATGAGCATTTACACAAATTAACTAAGATCACGTATACATACACAAGCATTGCTGTTGGGCACACCCAGTGTTTTGACATACAAAACGGAAATCATTTCATACCTACTTATATTGCTAACATTACAGTTGACTAAAATGGCCTCTTCTTTTTGGATCTGGACTAAATATAAGAAATTCCTCCCTCACCATGGTAGGATTTCCTATTCCTCCCCCTTGGATCAAGTTCACTATTAAAATGAGATGTTTAAATATATATTGGGAAGCTTAGGAAAATGGGAGTTTGCTAAAATATTCCCTTTTCTCCAGGTTTCTGTGATTTCAAAGTGGAAATATATAAGTAACATGATATGGAGGATGCAAGAGGTCTTCTACTACCAAAAAAACTCTTGCTTTAGGTATTTGTTAAGCTCTTATTTCATCTGGTTGTATTTTGTTTTTAGTATAATGTATGTCATGATATGCTAGGATTAATATAATGAGCTATGATGATATAGTGAGGTCTGATTAATGAAAATTGTCCTTCATATGGCATCAACCTCACTATTCCTCTTGGCACTACTTTTGCCTGCATTCTAACATTATCCATCTCATTAAACTACTGTCTAAGCCAATCTTCCATCATTTCATCCCTCAGTCTTCTCTGCAGCTGAAAACAATTGTTAGGTATGTCAACAACACAGTACCAAGTTCCCCCAAGCCTGCTTGCTCCTTCCTTTTCTGCCTGTCTGTTTTTTCCACAGTTTGACATGTGAAGGCCACTTTCATTGCATCCCAGTAGATTTTCTTTAGTCTATGATCCCTGTTTAGCATTATTGTTTTTTTGTCATCTCGACTATCTCATGAAGCCATCTTACCCTGTCTAGCTCTTTCCAGACATGTGGGTTTCATCTCTATGTTGGATGATTCCACCTTCTCCATTCTCATTTGAACATAATGTGTTATGCACATTATCTGAGCTACAACACTCTAAAGTAACATTCCCTACTGATCTAAGACCCAGGTATTCCACAACCATGTAACTTATTCATGTAGCTTGCTTCTAAATATCCCACAACAAAGGGAGCCATTCCATAATTCACTTTTAATGCATCAAACATCTAGTTAATCTTTGTCATATCATTGTCTCCTTAAATGAAGTCAATGTCTATGATTGCATTATTTTCACAAGTTGTCACTGTAGTGACTCATCCCTTTCACATTGAATAACCTCCCAAAATGAAGTATGTATCTCCTTTCCTCATGTGGTCCAGCTCCTCAAAGAAACCCTATCTCTGTTTAGTCCATAAAACAAATTCAGCAGTAATGCTTTGCCTTCTACCTCACGTCAGAGTTAATAGATCTCAAAATGTTTGTTAGACATTTGAATTTGTCATTATACTTTCCTCAACTCCAAACTCCAGCACTCTGTTTACGCTGAGAGTTACTTCTTGGTTCCTTCCTCTCTATAACATTATTGCTCTCTGATTTAAATTTTAGCTTATTTATTTCACTTATGGGCAAATTAGGAACTTTGAAACATAGAAACACTAGGCACCCTGTTTAAGTAAATAATAGTGCTTGCCTCCCAAATCAAGCAGAGCTGCGCATGCAAACCCTAGTGTAATTTTTTTTCTGATCACCCAGTTATCAAGGCTAACCTTAAAGTTAGAACCAAAGAAACGAAACTGAGGACCAAAACCAAATAAAAATATGATCCACGGCAGTGAAAAGTGAGAGCCAGGAATAATCTCCAAAAAACGTATTTATTAAAACACACAACTAATCTTTCAAGCGCTTTCGCTCAGTGCAATACTGAGCTTTATCAAGATAACAGCGAAGGACAGCTGATCTTATTTAAATAAATGAATAAAGATCTTGTGATCCATTAACTAAACTTAATTAATAGCTAGTTTTGAAAGTCAAATACTGAACAACAAAATATAAAATCTATAAAATAAATACTATTAAATATTGTATATATTACTTCCTAAAACCATTTGCATAGATTATTAAACAATTATATTACTGTTGATGTATAAAAAGCATGGAAAACAATAAAATAAAACGATGAAATAATAAAGCGAAGCCCTCGGGACCAAACCACGCCAACCGTGGGTAAATCCCACATTACCCACACCCAGGCGTGGGTTATTGCTATAACTAGTATTAGATATGAGTACCAAGAATTACAATAATACATCTTATACAGTTAATTCCATAATACAGACTAAAACAAGATTTCTTAACACTGGAAACAGAAGCTTACTGTACAAGATGGAGAGCTGGAAGCTTAACTAAAATATGTGGTATTCCTACAACTGTGGCATTTACACTTTGTTTCCTTAAACAGAAAATCTTCTAACTCCTTTCTGAATTTTAGAAAGGACATAGTATCACTTGTGTGTTTAGGAACTGATTTCTGGATCACAGAGGCCAGACTACAGAAGGAATACTCTGTGTGCTTTAGTTTTGTGCATGAGTGAATAGGTTAGGTGGTCGTGGAAGGCAAGTTATATATGCATGTTGTCTTTCTTGGAGTCTACTGGAAAAGTAAGAGGATGATTCCATATTGATGAGTTTAAACAACATGGAGCTTAGTATGAGGCTAGTTGTTTGTGGGACAGATAAGTATTTGGCTTTGGTGGGTGAAGTACAATGATATTCTCTTTAGGGAGATAGTGTTATGAATCTGTAGATGTTGTTGGAGGTGGTCAGAAAATAGAAAGAGGTCATTTTCTAAGGATGAAGCAATCGAGGGAGTCTGTATTCCCGCTGTAAAAGTACACTGCCTTGTTAAGAGCACTCTCAGCTTGGGGTGATAAGAACCTGGAAATATTTTTAGCCAAAATAGTAACTTGGTCACTTTGGCATTGGTTAGTTGAACGTGGTGTTGAAAATTGAGGGTAGGGACTAACCAGATTTCTGGGTATCTGTTAATTTAGACAGTTAATTATGATTCTTTGTTATTGTGTGGGAAAGTCCAATGGGAGGAGTTTTGTTGAGTCTCTGGGGTATACCAAATAGCATGGCTTTTATGTTTTGAGGTTTAGTATTAATTTATGTTGAAAGAACAAGTGCTGCAATTGGTGAAGTCTCTCTTCAGGAGGTCTTTAATCAAAGAGGTAAGCAAGCCTGACCTGTAGATAACCATATCATCTGCAAAAAGCAGGTTGGGTAGATGTGGAATGCTAGAGGGACATTTGTTTGGGAAAAGTGAAAAAAACAAGCGGGTTATGGTGGTGGCCTGAGAAGAAATGGAGGCAGTCTGAACTGTGAATGATCTGTTGGTTCGGAAGTCTTTAAATCAGTCTATCACCTGTAGGCTAAGTCATACATTAAAAAGGGACAGTAGGAGGGTGGGGGATGGTTGAATGTGTTAAAAACATTAATCAGATCTATGAAAATATCTTCTGTTAGATTTACGTTATCCATGTTTATTAAAAAAAAAAAAAATCATCTGAGAGAGTGTAAATTGTGGATCTAGTGTACTGCCTGACAAAGATCTGTGGTGATGCGGGGACAAGATTCTGTAAGTTTGAATTCAAGCCATATGCGTATAATCTTACAAAGTCAATTTTCAGCCTTTTTACATCTTCTTGTGTATCAGCCTTTTTTAACACCTTTATTAAATGATTACTTAAGACATAGGCAAACATGCATTAACAGAAAAGAAAAAAAATTAACATTTTTTCCATTTACATACATTATACATCACATCTTTTCTTTCTTTCTTTGTAATTATCAGTCCAACATTACATAAATTCCTGAATCCCTGCCTTCCTTTAAACCTCACTCCTCCTCCTCCTCCTCCTCCTGAACATTATTCTGCATATATTATTTCCTCAATTTCCATTTATTTTTATGTAAGTTGTGCCTTCCTTTTTCTAAAGATCCCTCTTCCATTTCTTTTATCTCTTTTATAATGTGCAATATTTCATGTACAGTTGGTTTTGATGTTGATTTCCATTTTGTAGTTATTAATTTTTTTTTGGCAGTCAACAGAATTAAACTTAATAAGGTCCTATTATATCTAGGTATTTCAGAGTATATGTCCCAGCTCAAAACAGCCATTTGCTCTCCCAATATTTCTGAAAGAGTATTCTGTGTGGAATTTTTAGGATTTGACAACTTACTACTTTCCCAAAACACATGTAGTCAGTTACCTCTTTCTATAGCATCACACCTGCAACATTTGCTATCTACCTGAGGGAAAATACTTTGAAGTCTGCTTGAGGTATAAAAATACCTATGCAAACACTTCCAAGCAAAGATTCTAAACCTTCTATATTTTGTTCCATGCATGTGAGTCATACATATGTCTTCCCTTTGTTCCTTTGCAATTTTCCCCCAGTTTTTCTTCCCAATCTTTTCTAATCTCATCTGATTCTTATAGTTAACATGCAATATGTTATATGCCTCACTAATTATCCCTCTTTTAACAGCAGCTTTTGTCCTAAATTTGACTAAAATCCCCACCAAAACAGGTATTTCACTTGAGATTCCCCTCTCCCTTTCTTCCTGCCTATACTCTGATATTATTCCATGGTAGGCAAGGCAGTCCTACCCTCAAGTCCAAACGTCTTCCTGGCCTCACCCCACTCTATTACCTTTCCCTCTTTGGTTATTTGCTCCCAATACCTTGTTTCCTTCACCAGGTTTCTCCAGTAAATTTCAGCCACTCTTGACCATTTTCTGCACCCCTACTTATAGTCATCCATATTGGCAAAATCTCCTTTTGCCTTTCTTGTGTTGGCTTAGTTCTTAGAATACTTTCTGCTACTTTATGACTATAATTATTATACATGGTCATTATTATTCTCCAAGGATCTGCATCCAAAATCACTCTCTCTCTCTTGAACTCCACCCCCCCGCTTCATCATAATACTTTTCCATTTTGAATTAGAAACTCTGCTTGTGTTATGCATATGAGCCTTAACTGTGTAGCTCTAAAATATCCCTTCAAATCATGTAACCGGAAACCAGGAAGGCTCAGCTTACATAACTTAACTCTTGCCCTATTCCCCTCCTACATGCATTCCTTCAACTCTTTATTAATTATTGTCTACAACTTCTTCTCTGGTTGATAAAATATGCCTGACCCATATGTAAAATTAAAAGGACTAAAAACATTTTTACTGCTTGTATCTTATTAACCATACTCATAAACAGGAACTTCCTGTTTCTATTTTTTTTGTATTACCTTTTTAATCTCTTCCCACATGTCCTTAGCTGCCATAACAGGATCCTTTTTAATCAATACTCCTAAATACTTTATCTTATTGTGTCCCCATAAATAGGGGTATTTCTGAGCCAGTTTGTATGTGGCTACATAATTTAGAGCTATAGCCTTTTTTAATCTTCATTTATTTTATATCACGAAAAGAGTTGAAACTCTCAAATTGTACTACAACACTGAGATGTCCTTTTCTGGATTTATCAGGTACAAAATAGTATTGCCTGCAAGCCACCTTTTCTTAATTACCATAACAATTAAATCCTTGTATTTCTGAGTCCCTTGCTTTCTTTGCCAATGGCTGTAAATAAAAGCAAATAACAAAGGGGAAGGAGGATACTTCTGCCTTGTTCCTGTGTTTAAAACCAACTTATCAAATAGGAACCCTGCCACTTTAATTCTTGCCTCTGATCCTTCATATAGACTCCTAATTAACCGTATTGTTGTAACGGGTTAATGCCAGTTCTTTCATTGCCATACTCATATAATCCCATATTATTCAGTTGAATGTTTACACTGCATAAAGACCGACCAGTAGCAATGGTTTCCCCCTGGATCTCCATTGTTCTATTAATGTTGTCAAATTTTTGACTCCCCTCCAGAAAACCAGACTGATCCATAGCTATCAATTTTGGCAATACCTTTGCCATTCTTTTAGCATTATAGACATAAACACTTTAAAATCATGATTTAAAATTGAAATGGGTCTTTATGAGGCTGGCTATAATGGGTCTTTACTGTCCTTAGGTAATACAGTCACCACAGCTTTCTTCTGAGATGTTGGTGCTTCCCCTCCTTTTGAAACACTGTTAAATAAAATCTTCCGGATCTTTATCAAATTCTTCCCTCCTAACTTCCAGACTTCCACAAGAATGCCATTTGTTTCTGGAGACTTTCCTAAAGATTAATTATACATCACTGTTTTTATGTCACTCCCTACTAACTTACCTATTAGTTGTTAAGCCTCATCTTCCACTAACCTTGTCATAATTAAGTCTTCCATAAATATTTCCATTTATGTTCCTTCTTGGATTTCTACATTTCTCTACTTTACGCAAATTTTCATAAAATTTCCTAAATATCGTTAAAACCTCTACAGGATCTCTGGTTATTTTTCTTGTTATAGGCCCCCTAAGTTTGGCAGCAACCCTTTCTACTTTCTCTTGCCTAAATCATTGTGCTAAAAGTTTTTGTGCAATGGAGTTATTAGCAGAAACAGCTGCTTAACAGTAATCTTTTTAAAGTCATACATATTATCCAGATACTCCAGTATTTTCTCTTCAGCAGTCTGTATGTGCCTCCCCTTGTTCTGTGAGATTCTTCTTATCCTGCAATATATATGCTTTGTGAGCACCTCTAAGTAATTCCTATTACTTCATCACCATATATCTTTCTGTTTTATTTCTAAACTGTTGTTAAACTCCATCGTCATTTTATCCAACTCACTAGCTATTACTTCAGAAGATAGTTCTATCTTCACTAATAACGTTCAATTTCCACTACCTATTTTTAAATTCCTTTCTTTTTGACAAGTAGAATTGTCTTATTTTTACTTGTTTATCCTGCATTTTTATTGGTGTATGATTTAAAATAGTTATTAGATGTGTGTTGAACCTTTCAGTTATATGCAAATGTTCTTGTAAAATATTAATTTCTATTTAGTCTAGCCCAGTTATTGAAACTTGGGGAATAGTATGTAAATTCTATCTGAGTTCCTACTGCTGAATTCACATCTTCCATATCAAATATTTTCTTAAATTTTTCAGAAATATACCCTTTTATAATATTTTCCCTTCTAGGTCCCCCCAATGCCTCCACACTAATGCAAATGAACTTCCTGTCCCCACCTGTAAGTAATATTCCCTGCAGTCAGCTGATTATTTTTCCCAACATTTTGTTAAGCTCCATAATATCAGTTTTTGGTTAAATATAAATACATGCCAGTGTAATCCTCCTCCCTTGCCAATAAGACTTACTACCAAAAATCTACCATTATTTATTTTTTCCCTTTTCTATCACTATTGGAACCCTACTAGCAGTTAGTATAATCATTTCCATTTTCTTTTGTACCTGATATTCTGCTGAATATCCAGCCTGAAAACCTTTCTTTGTCGAACTCATGTGTTCATTTCTTTCTAAATGTATCTCCTGCAGCACTACTATTTGCACTCTGCATTTCTTAATATAATCCAATAGTCTTTCCTTTTTGTCTATACCTGTAAGACTATTTATATGCCAAGATATTATGGATAGCATAACCATCATGATAAGAAGCTATTGTTCCACCGATTATACTTGACAGTCTTTTTAATGTGTATTTCCAACTTTTGTGTTATATTCACACACCAATGATTGGCAGGCTTACCGTTTTATACAATTGATTCTTCTCATCTCCATTTGAATCTTTGTCACTTACCAAGACTTTTTGTTTTATTGAAAACCCTTAAAACACTAAATACATTTTCAATACACCTCCATCCCCTATTAACATAATAAAAATTTAAACACGCAAAAACTATGTACATCTTCAAAAAAATGAAGTTTAACCCTCTAAATAGGAACGACTCCATATCAACAACTGCACCCATAGACATTATGCAACCCAGGTTACCCATGGTAACGTGCATGCCAAAGTCTGTGTTTCCACTTACACTGATTGCTGTCTATTCTGTTCTTATCTTTATTCCCCAAGATGTAAAAAACAGCTTGTATGCTTTCATAAAACTTAACCTTTAGCCATAAGAAAAAGTGCAATACCTATTAGTAAATAAAACTAAATTGTACACCCTTTTGGTAAATGCATGAAATTATTTAGGCTGCTAGAGAGGCTGCTACCTGTTATTCACTTCCGATAATTACAAAATTTATTTTTCACTAAACTGCTTACCACTGTGCCTTCAAATTTTGCATTTCTTCAGCAAAAATACTCAGAACTCTCAAGAATAATTGCTTGTGCCTGCAGATAGCTTCTCTCTATGAGAAAATACTCAGCAATGAGTCTTTGTCAATTTCACTTAGAAAAGAATGTACATGTGCATTCAGCTGCAGACTTTCTGACTCCCACTGAACATTTGCTAGTTGAAAAAACAAGCTAATATCTTTGCAGATGTAAGAAACATAGCATTGTTCATGGCTCATCATTTTGTTTTATTTGTAAATTCTACTTGCTTACAAAAAACACTTTATAGCTTAAGCCAAAGACATTAATGTAGACATTCACCCTTGTAAAAATAAGGGAAAATATATTAGTTCTACATATAATATAATCAGTGCACTTTTACTCCCCACCCCCAACCCAGCAGCTCAAGATCACAACATATTAACAGTAAACTTGCTTTTGTCCAGTCTTTCTTCTCTTGTTCTACTGTAAAGCCTATATTCTTAAAAATTGAAAAAGTACTTGTTTAATTATTTAACACATATAACAGTCACTAAAAAGACCCCCCCCACACACACACACACACATTTAAATACACCTGGCTACACAATACACAATCCAGAGCTTATCTAAACAATCCTGTCTTTGCCTGTAATGTTACTGTTGTGTTACCTGGTAAGAGAATTTTTATTTGAATGTATATTTTACTTCTTAGCACTGTTTTTCACTCTTTATAGGAAGGAAGTAATAGCTTGTTGACAAGAAGATTTACTTTAATTTATTGTTTTACCTTTAATTTTCACTGTTTATAGTTAGAAAGGGCTAGGTTTTAGACAGGCAAACTCTAGCCATCCTAAAGGACCTAAATGGTGGTAAAGTCACATAGCCTGCAGAGGGGACAATCTAGAGCTTATCTAAACAATCCTTTCTTTGTTTGTGATTTATTGATCTTTACTGTTAAAAAGAGGTGTGACTACGAGCTTTTATATGCCTTTCAGAACTTGTATGATCAACAACTTTACTGTACTTGCTTTAGTATTTAGCTGTATATTGTTTGTGTGATTTTTTTTTCATAGAAGTTTTTTTCTCTTTGAATTCTGTGGTAACTGATTTTGATTATTCTTTTCTTTTATATTTTTTTATTCATTTAAAGCTGCATATGGATTCCTTAAACAAATATGCCATTAATGATTTGCTAAGCACCAATATCTTGTACAGTATACTAAATGATATGTATGTTTAAGGGTAACACCCGATAACATTGGTGACCTCTGTTCCTCATGTCAAACGTTGGATGATTTGCTTACCATTATAAGTACTAAATCACTTAGAGATGACAATTGCACTTGTGCAATTGGCAGGGATTGGAGAACTGTTGTTACTTATATTAATGACTGGACTGGTGAGATAAATAATGTTAGACATAGAGCAAACAGAACACATTTAGGAAAGGGTGTGTCTATTGTCTGTAAAGATCACTCATCTCCTATAAAACAAGGTGATGCCCCTGAGAACTTTGAAATTCTGGATACAAGTATTCAGCAATCTGAAGATTCGGAGTGGTTAAAAGGAAATAAAGAAAGAAGGGAAGAAGTTCAGAACAATTAACAAGGAAAAGAAGAAACTGATAAAAGTCCGTAAAGTAAATAGAATGCATGCTAAAAAAGACACTGCTTTGCTATTGGGCACATAGATTACAGGGAATGATAACATTTTCTGTCAGAAAACCTTCAGTTTATAGAAAAAGGCAGCATTTTTTCCAATAGAGAAGGTAGAAAAAAGAGGCAAGGGGAAGGTGAAAAGAAAGAAATCAAAAGACGAAGGATTGAAGAACATTACTGTAAGAAAAAAGACGAGAACGACAGATGCTGACAACATGGCTCAAGCTGTTGATGTACAAAGCCAACTGGATGAGAAATGTATTACACAATGAAAACAGTGAGATTAATGAGACTAATGGTGATGAAGATCATTCCTTTGTAATAACTGATAGAGCAGATATTACTGAATAAGAAGTTAAAGATTCATCAGATCTAGTCAGAAAAGATGTTCTTGTAAGTGGAGATTCAATTATTAGAGGAAGTGATACTTACATTTGAAGAGAAGATAATGAACATTGAATAGTGTTATGCTTGCCAGGAGCACAAATAGAGGATGCGAGACAAGCCTTAGAATGCCTAAATGTAATGAAGTACTATCTGTTTTTATTCATGTCGGTACAAATGATCTTATCAGCAAGGACTCTGACTGTTAGTAGGGAACTTACACCCCTCTTAGATAGTATAGCTTTTGTTGGTGTTAAGACACATTTTTCACAAATCATATATAGAAAGGAGAGTCAGGTCACCATGAATGAAAATATTATTTTGTACCTACATGAAAAAAAAAAATCCTGCTTAAAAATGGGAAACGTGTAGCACACTCAAGCCTAATTTTGGGCACCTGTGTTCAGACAGGATGGCATGCATTTGTCAAGATCAGAAAAGAGAATTTTTGCAGAAGATATTTTGCAGTATCTGACAAACACAAGGCAGGATTTTTGCCAGAACGAAAATTTAGCAGTTCACAGACAGCAACATTTAATGCATTGATGCATCTCTGATGGCTGTTAATGCTAGGAGCATTAATAATAAAGTTTTTTTTTTTTTATTATTGGAAAATTTGCTACATTCCCACAAGATTGATGTTATTGTTTGTGAGATATGGTTAAAGAACAATGACTGGAAACCAGTTCTGTCATAGTGTAAATGTTTTAACTATGACAGACATTCTAACAAAAAAATCAGGTAGAGGTGTTGTGATAGGGATTAAAGATAGTTATGAGACCTGTGATTATTACATGTGCAATGATAACATCAATATTATAGACTGTGTAACTGTGACAATAAAGACAATCCTGGAACATATAACAATTGTTGGAGTGTCCACACCACTAAAGTCAAATACTGATGACCTACAGGAACTCATATATTTCTTGTGTGAAACACATGAGGGATATAATAGTGGCTGGGAACTTAAATTTACCAGAAACAGACCGGAATAATATTGATTCAACAAAATTAGTAAGGAAATTATTCAAAACATATGTTCAGGAAAAATAATTGCTTCAGACTATTAAAAAAACCTACTATGAAGCAGAACATACTAGACATTGTTTGTGTTCTAAAGAAATTATTGTTACTTCATGTCAAGTTTTACTGTCATGGGGTTATAAAAGTTAAATTGTTGCTAGATAATTCTGCTAAACTGAAATCTAAACCAATTCACAGAAGATTAATTACAGATTATATGGAGGCAAAACAGTCACTATGTAAAATTTATTGGAGTGATACATTCAGTGGAAAAACTGCAGAAGGAATCTGGAAAGTTTTGAAAGAAAAATTGTTTTGAGTGCAAAAAATAAAAAAAAAATGTTTATTGATGTATTTATTATTTATTTACTGACATTTGATTACTGGGAAAGTCTGAATGGGTAGAAGCCAATTTTCAGTGGAGGCCAGGGAAGAAATGCTCAAAATTATTACAAAACTTTTAAAGAACAATAATCTTACAATCTTCAAAAATAATACAAAAACATATGCAGTCTAAGTAATTATAACAATTTAGACATAATATAAAAACACTGGTTAAAAATCAATACAAGGCATATGACAGTCATTTAATATTTAGAGAAATGTTAAAGAGTTTGTAGAGAAATTAAAGATAAGTTAGTCTAATACAAATAGGAATTGCAATATGAAGTGAGGGAAAAACAAGGCTTATGGTATATTAAGAGAGAGAGAGAGAGTCAGAGAAGAGAAGAGAAGAGAATTAGATAGCAGTAAGGAAGTAAGTGAAGAAGGGAAATTAAGGAGGTATAAGGAATGAAAAGGTACTTGTTCACATTTAGGGATATAGTTTATCCTGGATTTGAGCAAGAACAGAGTAGTTTGAAAGATGGGAAGGAAGGTATAGACCTGACAGATACAGGTATGGAGTTTCAGGCCTTAGCAACCTTGTACGAGGATAGACAATGCCCAGCAGATTTGTAGGTTTGTAGACAAACAGGAGTTTTTTGGTCATTGGATCGCAATGACCGACTGGGAACATAGTTGTATAGAATGTTTGTTTTAGTGCTGGTAGGGCTGATGGATGCTAGATAATTTTATAGGTGGTAAGAAGTTGTGTATATGTTAGTTGATGTGGCAGTTCTAATGAATTTAGTCTTTTTGGTGTTATATAGTGGTGGGTTCTGAAAAGGTATGTTCTGCAAATTTGTTATAGCACGGTTCAAGTTTTAATTTTTGTGAAGCCTGGAGGATAGTAAGGATGGGAGCACCATAAAGAAGACTGAGGAGTAAATAAGTAGTGGCAAGCATAGTTTTAGTTGTGTAAAGTGAGAAAGTTTTTGGCTCTAAAAAGTATCCCTAATTTTTGAGTTTTTCTTATGCAATTTTATATATGCAGGTCGAATGTAAGATTATAATCCACTATCATCCCTTTGCTATGAAAAGTGTCTTCAGTGGTTGTATTATCAAGAGAGAGGACTTTAAATTTTTTTTTTTTTTTCATCTTCTTCTTCTTTTGGCTGCTCTCGTTAGGGGTCGCCACAGCAGATCAACTGTTTCCATTTCTTCCTGTCCTCTGCATCTTGCTCTGTCACACCAACCACCTGCATGTCCTCTCTCACCATATCCATGAACCTTATCTTAGGCCTTCCTCTTTTCCTGTTACCTGGCAGCTTCATCCTTAGCATCTTTTTCCCAATATACTCTGCATCCCTCCTCAGCAAATGTCCAAACCAACATAATCTTGCCTCTCTGGCTTTGTCTCCAAACCTTCAAACCTGGGCTGACCCTCTAATATACTTATTCCTAATCCTGTCCATCCTCGTTACACCCAGTGCAAATCTTAACATCTTCAACTCTGCCACGTCAAGCTCTGCCTCCTGCCTTTTTGTCAATGCCACTGTCTCCCAGCCATATAACATAGCTGGTCTCACTACCCTCTTGTAGACCTTCCTTTTCACTCTCACTGGTACTCGCCTGTCACAAATCACTTCTGACACTCTTCTCCACCCACTCCATCCTCCCTACTCTCACTACAGATCACAATGTCATCTGCAAACATCATAGTCGACGGGGACTCCTGTCTGATCTCATCTGTCAACCTGTCCATCACCACTGCAAATAAGAAAGGGCTCAGAGCTGATCCTTGATGTAATCCCACCTCCACCTTAAATGCATCCGTCACTCCCACCGCAGACCTCACTGCTGTCACACTACCCTAGTACATATCCTGTACCACTCTTACATACTTCTCTGACACTCCCGACTTCCTCATACAATACCACAACTCCTTTCTAGGCACCCTGTCATATGCTTTCTCTAAATCCACAAAGACACAATGCAACTCCTTCTGACCATCACTGTACTTCTCCATCAAAACTCTCAGAGCAAATATCGCATCTGTAATGCTCTTTCCTGGCATGAAACCATACTGCTGATCACTAATCATCACCTCCCTTCGTAACCTAGCTTCCACTACTCTTTCCCATAACTTCATGCTGTGACTGATCAGTTTAATCCCTCTATAGTTACTATAGCTCTGCACATCACCCTTATTCTTACAAATCGGTACCAAAACACTTTTTCTCCATTCCTCAGGCATCCTCTCACTTTCCAAGATTTCATTAAACAATCTAGTTAAAAACTCCACTGCCATTTCACCTAAACACCTCCATGCTTCCACAGGTATGTCATCTGGACCAACAGCCTTTCCATTCTTCATCCTCTTCATAGCTGTCCTTACTTCCTCCTTGCTAATCCACTGCACTTCATGAGTCACTATCCGCACATCATCCAACCTTCTCTCTCTCTCATTCTCTTCATTCATCAACCCCTCAAAGTACTCTTTCCATCTGCTCAACACACTCTCCTCGCTTGTAAGTACGTTTCCCTCATTATCCTTTATCACCCTTACCTGCTGCACATCTTTACTAGCTCAGTCCCTCTGTCTAGCCAATCGGTACAGGTCCTTTTCTCCCTCCTCAGTGTCCAACCTATTATACAACTCTTCATATGCCTTATCCTTAGCCTTCGCCACCTCTGTCTTTGTCATGCACCTCATCTCCTTATACTCTTGTCTACTTTCTTCATCTCTTTGACAATCCCACTTCTTCTTCGCCAACCTCTTTCTCTGTATACTCTCCTGAACTTTTTCATTCCACCACCAGGTCTCCTTGTCCCCCTTCCTCTTTCCAGATGTCACACCAAGCATCTTTCTAGCCATCTCTCTTACTAGCTCTGCTGTAGTTAACCAGCTATTCGGTAACTCTTCACTGCCACCCAGTGCCTGTCTTAACTCTTCTCTGAACATCACCTCACAATTACCCTTTTTCAATTTCCACCATTTGATCCTTGGTGCTGCCCTCACACTTATCCTCCTCTTCTTGATCACCAATTTCATCCTACAAACCACCATCCTATGCTGCCTAACTACACTTTCCCTTGCCACCACTTTACAGTCTCCAATCTCCTTCAGATTGGCCCTTCTACATAAGATATAATCCACCTGTGCGCATCTTCCTCCACTCTTGTATGTCACCCTATGCTCCTCTCTCTTGTTAAAATATGTATTCATCACAGCCATGAACATCCTTTTCGAAAAATCCACTACCATCTGACTTTCTGCATTCCTTTGCTTAACACCATACCTACCCATCACTTCCTCATCCCCCCTGTTTCCTTCACCAACATGCCCATTGAAATCTGCTTCAATCACCAGTCTCTCACCCTTGGGTACAGTCATCACCACTTCATCCAACTCACTCCATAATTTTTCTTTCTCATCCATTGCACACCCAACTTGTGGAGCATATGCACTAACAACATTCATCATTACACCATCAATTTCCAGATTCATAAACATCACTGTATCCGACACTCTTTTCACCTCCAAAACACTCTTAGCATACTGTTCCTTCAGGATAATGCCTACGCCATTTCTCCTCCCATCCACACCATGATAAAACAATTTGAAACCACCTCCGATACACCTAGCCTTGCTCCCCTTCCATCTGGTCTCTTGCACACACAATATACCAACCATCCTTCGGTCCATCATATCAGCTAGCTCTCTCCCTATACCAGTCATACTGCCAACATTCAAAGTTCCGACCCTCACTATCACAGTCCTAGCCTTTACCTGCCTTCGGGCATGCCTTCCGCCTCTTCTCCTCCTTCGGCCAACAATAGCCCAATTTCCACCAGCACCCTGTTGGACAACAGTACTAGTGGCGGTCGTTGTTTCTTTTTTCATGAGATAAGAATTTGGGGAAAAAAGTAGTAGTCTGGTCTTTTTTGAGTTGAGCATGAGCTGTGAGTTATGAAGCCATGTTTCAGTGGCTGTTAAAACTGCTGTTTTTAGGTACTCACTTGACAGGTTATTAGCTGAAGAAGCGCACAGCCTAAGTTTGTTTAAGATTAGTTTTATATAGGATGTGGGCACAGGTCTGACAGTGAAAGTGGACACGATGATATGTGGCTGTTGGGCAGGGATGGGATTAGATGTTGAGGAATTCATCTGTAAAATAAGAGTTCAACTGTATTGCAGTTTCGAGTTCTGAGTTATCAGGACAGGGGGTTTGGGTTGAATTGTTGTCCATGATGTAAGATTTATATCTAAAATCTTTAGAGTTGTGTTTAGTTTTATTCTGAAAGCTGTTATAGTATAGATTTTGTGCGTTTTAGTGCGATTGTGAAGCACTCTGAAGTTTTCAAGATATTGAGGTGTTTTATTTTTTTGCCATTCTAATACAGAATGTGATGTCTTGCTATAATGTGCAGTGCTATTAATTAGTTGTGTGAAACCAAAAAGTTAATGACAAATGTAGAGGAGTTAGAGTTTATGTCCAACCAACTGACATTCACATCAACTAGTAAAAATTTTTTTCTTATGGAAATGTTATAGATAGTCAATGTAGGATATCTTCCGGTGGGTCCCTATTAGTTTATCATGTTTTCAGAAACTCAAACTCCATATGGTCGAGACCATAATGATCAAGTTTTTGAAAACTTGAAGCTATTGAATGGAGATTGCTTTACAGCAAGAGTCAGGAAATTTACCCTTTTCCTCACTGTAGTGCAATCACGGAGTTGGTATATATAATTTGCAAGGGGTGTGGGAGTTCAGGGGGGCTTGCCTCCTGCAAAAATGTAAAAAAGGTATTTTTTTTTAAGTTTTTGGAAACTCTATATTTTGGTGTCTTCAGTATTTTTTTTTTGAGTTTCTGAAAAGTCAGTCGATCATCTGAAATTGGAGCCCTTCCAGTATAGCTCTACTGTCACCAGGAGGGATCAAAGGACAACACATGCACATATGTGTATAACTGCTTATTTTGAGGAAAGCAGTAAGAAGCTCTGCTGAAATGAATTTTGGTATTGGTTTGCTGTAAGGGGAAATTTGGTAGGTATTGGTAAATATTAAAGCAAGACCACAACTTTTCCTGTTTATGCAGTCCTTACGGGTGATGTTATAGCCAGGAGGTATAACTTCAAAGTCATTTATGCTGGATTTAAGTCAAGTTTCAGTTACAGCAGTATAGCAAGCTTATGTTGGGTAATCCAGGCATGTAGTTTCACAGTTTTATTTTTTATATTTCTAATATTTATTGCAGCATAAATTTTATCATCAGGGTTGGAGAATGGCTGTTGTTGGATTACAGAAGTGTGAGGGAGAGAATTGTCTTTGTGTTCATTGTGATAGGTAGGGCCAGGATTACGGTGTATATCTCCTCCTAGAATTATTTTAGTATATTGTGGAATTATGCAAACCTGTTTTTTGGAGATGATTCTTGCACTTAATTTTGTGTTGGTTTGAGTTGAAGTGCAATTAATCAGCCTATATTTGGAATAAAGATGAGGGCAATATTAAATAGGTTTGGTGCAATGCGTGGAGAATGTATAGAGGAAGAATGGATAGGTGGTTCAGACATAGTTGGAGAGATGTTGCGATATATTATAGACTCATAGTAGGATGAAAGATGGCCCAGTAGGAGGAGAAGAATAGAGGATAAGCTGTAGAGTAACATAATTAAGTACAGGAATCTATATTTTATAGACATCAGGTAGTGGGGAAGTAGCAATTAAGAAGGAAACAAGAAGACACAAGATAGTAGGAGAGTCAGTGATTGTGGATTCTGAAAGCTGAAAGAGGATAGGTAAGGAAAGAAGTATTTTCTATAAAAGAATAGAGGTAGGTTGTCCTGGTATATTCTCTGGAATGTTAGGAATAGAGGAGTATTAAATGCTAAAGTATAACAATGTATGCAGAATAAGAAGAAATGAAGGTTTATTTGGTAAAAGAAAAAGATTACAACGTAGAATAGATAGGTACTGTTAGGGAGAGTTGTAATTATAAATGGATATAGTGCAGAGCAGTATATGGGTGGGAGAAAGATAGCAGGGAATGGGGCTAAAAATTAAATAGAGATAAGGAAGTAGGAAGCAAGAAACAGAAATGTATGTACAGAAGTAGAACGGTCATTGTGGAGAGTTTTGGAATAAGAGTCACAAGTGAAATTTGTATGTAGGAGGTATAATGTTAGAATAAGAGGGAGTGGGTGGGAAATGGGGGTAGGGAAGAGGAGCACAGTGGGCTTCCCACCTGCTTCTCACCCTCAGGTCAATTTATAACTGAGATCAATCAGTTTATAGCTAGAATAAAGCAATTAACAAAGACATGCAAGTAAAACAGGGTGTCTGTCATTCCCTGAGACTAAAAACTGGCATATGTAGTATAGTCTACTGGTCAAACAAAAGGGGACAGTGGCCAGCTTAGTAAGAGATCCTTGGAGTGCACAGATTATTTCACAGGGATTTTCAATCACAGAGCAGGCATGTATTTAACTGATCAAAGTTAATAAGCAGCAAGGTTCTTCATGATAAATATGGTTGTATTAAACACTGACAAACATCACAGTAAACTTGTAGTTATAGGGCCTTATGGCAGAGATCCTGCAATGTTAAGATCAAATGAAGTGACTGCAGGCTATCGAACGCTGACAAAAGTCTCATTAAACTTGTAGGTGTAAGGCCTTATGGCAGTGCTCCTTAAATATTGAGGTCAAATGTAGTGACTACAGGTTCTGATCTGTGAAGGAAGATAGTGACAGTAACATCAGAATCTAAGCATATAACATCAGGGGGATATATTTCCATAAGAACAAGATAACTGATTAAGGTAAGAGACAAAAAAAATATAAGAACTGGAAAAGAGGTTGAACTACAACTTTGGAAACTGAAATAAACAAGCTGGACTAACAAAGTAAGCATAGTGTGAGACAAGATCAAGAAAAAAATTGAAGAAACTTTATATAAAGATATTGAGCATAACAGGAAACCATTTTATAGATACAGAAGATATGGAAGGAGTAAAGACATACACATTGATAAACTGTGTAGATTCTAAAATTTGTTCTCCAACACAACAGATTATTGATATATTTATAAAATCTTATGTTAAAGTTTGGCTGCACAAAGTGGGTGATAAGTTGTTCTAGTGACATCCAGATAACCTCAGGTACAGGATTCAGAACAACAATGCAAACTGGATCCAAAGAAAAGCTCAGGGAGGAGAAAGGATTAGTAATAATGATCTTAGAACACTTCAGCAAGAACTTATAGTACTGTTATAGTTATTATTTACTAGGTCATGTAAGTATGGAGTGATTCCGGAAGATTAGAAACATGTGCTTATTAAACCTGTCTTTAAGGGAAAGGGGAGTAGGACAAACCCAGAGTCATATAGACCCTTAAGTCTACTTTCATGCTGTGGAAAAAGAATGGTGTAGGTAATATTAGATCATTTATTGTCAGAATTGGAAAGGTTGGTTTCTTTTCTTTTCTGGCCATAAATTCACAACAGTGCTATTTCTTTTGGACATATATAAGCATGTATATCTTGAAAACAGATCTATAATCACCTGTAACATGATGTTCTATAACTATATAATAACCGCTATGAATGAAAAAATGTGCTGTGATGTAATTTATATAGATTTAACTTCAGCATTTGACAGGGTCATACACAAAACACTGATCAGTAAATTCGAACAACTAGGTATTGATTTACTTTTGATAGGACTGATAGCTGCATGGCTTACAAATAGGACTTGACAAGTATCATACAGCAAACTGGGACAGGTGAAATAAAAGGTTACTGTCAGGGTGTCCCACAGGGCTCAGCCTAAGCCCTTACTTCTTTAGAGTGTATCTTTCAAACCTATCCTTTTCATATGAGGTGCTCTACAATCTGTTTGCAGATGACCTGAAACTGGGTAAACTGATTACATGTTTTACAGATAGGGCATGTTTGCAAAAGAACCGATTGTGCATAGGAAAATAATATGCTGATATGTATATATATATATATATATATATATATATATATATATATATATATATATATATATCAAAAACGAACCATATGAAAATTGAAAGATGTAAACTGAAAGGTGAATATTTAATACAGCATACAGTGACTGAAACTGTAGATTCATTTAAGGACCTGGATATATGGGTAGATCCAGCTTTGAGTTTTTCTAATCATATTAACCAATTGGTTAATGATAGTTATGGAAATATAGGTTGTATAAAAAGATTTATAAAGTCTAAAAAATCAGAAATGATGAAGTCATTGTCTGTTAATTACATTAGCCCCAAGCTTGAGTAAGGAATAACAATACGGATAGCTTATAAGAAAACAAGCATGAGTAAACTGGAAAGAGCACAGTGGAAATGTATCAATGGCATCCATGGATGTGAAAATTTAAGTTATTATGAAAGACTAAAATATCTGAACTTGTAGAATGTCTCATAAAGATTTAAGAGGAGATCATATTCAGGTATGTAGGGTATTTAGAGACAACTACCTCTGGGAATGTTTGGAGTTATCAAAAAGTAATCGAGAATCATCAAACAAGGAATGAGAAGTATACTAATTGGTGATCTGAAAGAGAGCAGCTGATGCATGGAACAGGCTACCAAATTACATTAAAGTAGGCACTAGTTTAGATATTTTTAAGAAAAGCCTGGACACTTGTTATGGGGACAACTATTTTGGTATATTGGCAGGCTAGAAGGGCATTAATGCCTGTGCTTGAAGTATTTGTATGCAAGTGAGTATGTATGTACACAAAACTGCTTTACTGTATATAACATGCAGTTTATATCATATCACCAACTTCATCCATGCTTTCTTCAACTATATCTATACTTTCTGTCAATTTCCCTGACTTAGGTAATACAGTGTAAGTGTCAAAGTTCTCAGATCTATGATGCGTAAGACTGACTCTCCTTCTTACATCTCCAGTATGTAGGTTCTTTCCCTTCTTGAAAACTGTCTATTATAATTACCATAAACAACACTTGTATTCTTGTAAAAGCCTTCTGTTTGTCATGTTTTTGTAAATTGTAAAACTGTATATACTTGCTTCTGTGCATGTTTATCAATTTCTTCATTATTGTAACAACTTTTGTTCATCAGTATTTCTTGTTTTGAATGTTTTCACCTAGTGTAACAACTATTGATCATAATCAAGGAGCTTTTCTCCCTAGGCCTCCACTGAAAAAGGACTTGTGCCCAGTCAGACTTTCCCGGTAATCAAATGTAAAATAAATAATATGTTTTATACAAATACTAATAAGAACAGAATAGCTGTACTTACTGATTTTCCCCTTTTAGTGTCCTTTTAAATATTAGGGCGGCCACGGTGGTGCAGTGGTTAGCATTGCCGCCTCACAGCAAGAGGTTCTCCGGTTCGATCCTCGGCTGGGGTGCCTTCTGTGCGGAGTCTGTATGTCCTCCCTGTGGTCGCGTGGGTTTCCTCCAGGTGCTCAGTCCTCCCACATCCCAAAGACATGCTGCAGGTGGATTGGACACTCTAAATTGGCCCTAGGTGTGTGTGTGAGTGTGCCTTCTGTGGAAGGTTGGGCGCCGGGCTGGCAACTCGACACCGTAAAACTCCACTGCCATTCAATGTGCGGACAAGGTGATCCGCTGTGGCGACCCCTAACCGGGAAAAGCCGAAAGAAGAAGAAGAAGAAGTGCCCTTTTAAATATTAATGACATAAAGTGGGGTGTATGTTTTACAATCTCCTCACAAGTTTAACAAAGTCATCAAAAGTCCAGTCTTTTACAGCCACCTTTTTCTTGCAAAGACATATTTCACAAATTTGACCCATGCTTTATAGTCTCCCATTTATTCACAGATTTCAATGTTGCTGGTGTTTTTCCTTTTCATCTCTATCTCTCAACACCAGACTCTGGCTCAAATCAAAGTTACTCCTGATTATTCTAGTTAACTCATGTGCTTTTTGCTGTCTCTCAAACATTTTCCTTTGGAACATTGGAAACAGTTTCACTGGCAAAGTCTGTCTATGAACGTTACTGTCAGAAGAATGAGAGGCAAATTATTTTTCTGTTTTCTGGCTCATGTTTTGTTAGATCGACTTTTTTATTTCCTCCTTAGCCTGTTGTACATCAAAAAATGTCTTTGATCTTCCAGGAAAAAAATAATCTGAAGACACGTACATACAGCGGTTTGAATCTCACACCTGCACCTTGACATTCTCTGATTGCTGGGATAAACTTGTGTCTCTTCTGCCTAGTGTACAGTGAATAATCATTTACAACAGACACTCTGCTGTTTCCAGTTTTAAATACTTTTCCCTTCTTCCACAATTTTGTCAGGATCAGCTCTTTCTGCTGGTATAATTGCATCTTTAGTAATTAATAAAGGTCTTGGCTGCTTTTTCATAGCCAGGTTTGGGGTACACACTTGAAATGCCCTTTCAGTTAACAAATACTGCTGTAGAACACCAGTCCAATTGCTTATTTGTGCTTTCTAAAATTAATTTTGTCTGTTCGTTATAGTTTCTCTGGTACAGCAGAAAGTCTCAGGTTTTCTCTGTGTGCTTTGTCTTCCAACTCCACTATTTTTCTTTTATTTTGAAACAGCTCTTCCTGAGAAGCTTCATGCTCTGCTAACTTTTTTCATGTCATTCTCTGATTTTTTTGAAGATTTATCAGTTCATCTGAAGAACTAGTTAAAGCTTCTTCCATTTTTCCACCTTTTTCTTATTTCAGTGATATATCACTTCAGTGTTTCATTTATTTTAATCCTCTGAGTACATGTGACTTGTTTTTCCTCTAAAGTAATGGAAGCCATCTCTTGAATGCAAGCTAAAACATGAACTGCTTTTTGATGAACAGCTGAAGAATCATTTCCAAACAGTGTTGTCTCTTCACCCTTTCTGGTTGATTTTCCTTCAGATTTTCTATCTCAGTCACTAAATTTTGAATGGTGATGTTTATTTTCCTTTGGAAGTTTTAACACATAACTAGCTTTTAAATAGTATGTTACTAAATTACAGGCTCAGGCTGGGGTGCCTTCTGTGTGGAGTCTGCATGTCCTCCCTGTGTTCATGTGGGTTTTCTCTGGGTGCTCCGGTTTCCTCTCACGTTAAAAAGACATGCATCTGGAGCATTTCTCCCCAGGCCTCCGCTGAAAAGTGGTTTCATTCCAAGTCAGACTTTCCCTGCAAACATGTTAAATAAATAAAATAAAAATATATCTGTCTGTCTATCTATCTGTATAGATACAAAGACAACACACACACAGCACACAGAAAGCACTCTGCTTAGTCACTTTTAGAATCATGGAACACTCCACCGTTATAGGAAACTTTAATGTTTTTTCTTTTCCTTTTCATAGTGACTTATGAAATGTGAACCTTGTATATTGAAATGTAACATTGTTATTATGCATCTTGCACTCATACTGTGATTTCAACTACATACTTTTATATGTTTCTTTTCTTTTCTGGCCATAAGTTCACAACAGTGCTATTTCTTTTGAACATCTCACAAGTGGTTATTGTCATTTCTCTTTATACTCACCTAAACGCATTTTAGACCCAATTTACATTTTCCTTTCACTGTACAATGTATGTTCTACGAGATTAGGCTGTATCAGGCTATAGAGCTTTGTTAATCAACCAACTGTATATTTTGGTTGCATGACCTATATATAAATAACTTCTGTTCTTAGGTCATATAAGAAGCACTTAGAAATCAGCTTTGACCTCTGGCCACAGACAAGCAATTCTGTGACCCAAAAATGCAATTTGTTTGGGGGAAAAACTGCCAAGATTTGAAAAATATCATCTATAAATTGTATGTTAGTGCTACATATAACTTGAAACATTTAATTTCAGCAGCAGCATTGACAAGTGCATATTAATTATAGGTAAGCTATACAAATGAGATGTTCATATGTTTACATCACGTCTTTCATTATATTCAGCCTCACAGCTGTTGGCATGGGACCGTCTGGAATGAAATCATTGTCAAAGGCCCTTCAGAACACACACTGTAAAATGAAGACACTGTGGTAAGTCACTGCTATTTAGTCACACGTACCATAGACAGGTAATATAATTCTGGCCAACAAGGAATAAATTTATTTTCTGAAGGTAATGATCACTGGTAACATTAGGCCTTTTTTTTAGTTTAAAATGTAGGTGTGATGCTACAATTGCTAAAGTATAGAAAATGCATCATAGTTGATTTTTATTATTTGATATTATGGAGCATATCTTTCAGCTGTTATAATTTTATGCAGTGCTAGAATATTTAAATTCACCCTCCTCAAATGTTTAATGAACTTCTTAACAATGTTATTTTTATTTCTGGCACATAAACTACAATATCATATGGTTAATGTGACAGGAATAGTCCTTATCGTTATATGTGTAGGTAATAATTATTTTAACATCTATAGTTATGACTTAACACTGTAATAACATATAATAAATTAGCCTTAATATTGGTTATGATACATCACATTTATTATTTTACTTTGTTGACATATTCAGCATTTTGCTCAGCTGTAGTTCCACTGGATGGAACAGGAATTCTAAAAGGATGTTTTTGGAGGATTTTCTGAATCATGGCAAATCTGTTACTCTAGACATGATTACAGAATTCAACACAGAAATGACTGAAATGTTTCCTTTCTAATTTGTCAGTTGTAGTAGGAAATCTGAAACGGGTGAAAGAAGGGTAAAATTACATTTTTCCCCAAACTGCAGACAGTGTTCATGGAGTTGGCAGTATGCAATAAAAAGTCTGTACAAGTGGGACTAAAAACAGTACTGGTGTTGGCATGAAGTGTTACAACCTCTATGTGTACAACTGAAAAAAATATTGCTTTTGGCAACATTTTTCCAATGAAATATTCTTACATCTTTTGTGGTTCAGTTTTCTGACCACAAAGCATGCAGAGTTCTGTACAGATGCATGTGTGTTTATTTGTATGTTGCATGTAAGTATGAAAACACAAACGCACATACATATATATGTGTGTGTGTGTGTGTGTGTGTACTGTATTAAACACTGATATACAAAAACATCAGTACACATTATATCAATGCCAGTATACCAACAACACTCTTACCAAAATGCAACAACTGCAAAAGGAAATTGAGCAGACTTTTTTGCAATGGGTGAACCAAAAAGAAAGAAATCACAAACTACTCGATGCATTCTGCATGGTGGTATCCTGCTCACCCTTACTCATGTTTCTTATCCGTAACATTAACCCTACCCTTGCCCCTAACCCCAGCCCTACACATTAGATTGCTGAAAACCCTTTCCCTAGAAGAATCACTAAATAAAACAAACACACATTTTGCATACAGCAATACACATGCACATTACAAAATCTGTCCCCTTTCCTAGCCTTACTCTAATCCTAACCCACAAACAGCTGCACAGAAACTCTCTCTCTCAATACCAGAACTTTCTGTATGCCAGAAAGTTTCAATATTACCATCAACTCCCACTAATACTAGCTGCATGCAGATCTCTTCTGTTAAAACAACATTCAATATTGCTCCATTCATTTAATCCTGCATGCAACAGAGTGCTTTTTACAACTTCCTACACCACAAAAGCATCCGCTGGCAACCTGGCCATTCAACAGACTTTAATATGTAACCATATATGTATATTGAGCATATTATAAGATAAATGTAAATATACACATATATATGTGTGTGTGTGTGTGTGTGTGTGTGTGTGTGTGTGTGTGTGTGTGTGTGTGTGTGTGTGCATATGTGAGTGTTAGTAAATGCATCTTACGAATACTTTTCTGAGAATTTCATGAGCAAAGCAGATACACACACACACACACACAAGCACACACAGTTGTGTTTAATTTGTCCATAAAATTCCCAAAAAAATCATAAAATGATGCATTTATTAAGATGCTTATAACACTTATGTATACGATTCATTAACTGCCAAAAATGCAATTGCCCCTTTCAAGGGGTGACCTAGGGGCACTGTCTGATTTAGTGACTTGCTCGGAGTCACACAATAAGCAAATGAATGTGGAAGGAATTCACCACTGTACCAGTTAAGCTGCTAATTATCAGCTTAGCCTTAGACCTGGGAGTTGGGAGTGTGGCCTAATGGTTGAGGTGTTTGCCTTACAAACACAAGGTGCAGGGTTTGAGTCTCACAAGGGATAATTGGCTAGGCTTAAAATGGCTCACAAGGGCAGTTAGCCTAGTACTAATCTATGAACCTATGAACCTTTAGTTCTCTGCATTAACTGCCAGAGGAGTTTAATGCTAGTTTTCCTTAATATGCAGTCCTTACACTACGTCAAGAAACAACTTGACAAAGTTCCATTTGGTGGTGTTTAATTTCCCAGTGCATAGGAAATCATTGCTGGTTTATAATTAAAAATCACAACAGCAGGGAGTTCCTTTTTCTTACAAGTTTCTCATCTTCACGGTTGTACAACTGTGATCTGGTATGCTGTGTTGAACTGGTGTGCTGTGTGTGTATATATGGGGGGGTGTGAGGTAAGCCCACCCAACTGAAAAAACACTTTTGTTTTTTTCATCATATTTTTTTTTTTTCTTGAGTTAAAATCAATAAATTAAGCTTTCGTTGACTTGGGGCCCTGAGACATAGGTAAAGATCCCCATATGTGCCATTTCTTAGAAGCCTGCATATACTTCAGATTGTCATTATCTGCATACTCAGAAATCTCTGTGATTTCACAAAAAAATTGCCCTACTTTTGTTCACAAACTTGCTTACATACTTCTACTGCAGTGTCTCTTAAAGGAAGAACCATTTAATATGTAAATGTAATGTTTGTCTGTTAAATTTGAATTCTGAAACTGATGGTAAATGCAAGATACAACTGAGTTTGTTAAAAAAAGAAAAAAAAACAGCTGAAGTGCCATTAGAAGAAGGAGGATTGGATTTGGTATAATGGGTTGGGGGTTGGTTCAGTGGTTAAGTGCACACTTCACTGTCACAATGTCCTGGGTTTGATTCTCAGTCTTGAAAAGGAAATAGGCTAGGCTTAAAATGTGCCACAAGTGCATCTAGCCTCATACCTGAACCTATGAAATGTTCAAAAGTACTCAAGTCAAACCGTTCATATGTTCAGCTTTGCTAGAGTGAACTCAGTAGGCAAAACACTTTGTGACTTTTTTTTTTGAACCCCAAAAAAATCCAAACTCCTACTTTTCTCTACAAAACCACCAGACATAGACTTTAAAACTTTTTCACCCAAGACAGAGATTTAACTAGTGAATGCATCAAAACTATTAGGTATAGCTATCAACAGTAGGCTCACTTTTGAACAACATATTCTTAACACAGTAAAGCAAACCTGTTTTAAACTATGTCAACTTTACCATCATAAACTTTAGCTTGACAAAGACACCACAGTAAAACTGGCCAACACTCTACTTATTCCCCCTCTTCTCCACGGAAGTCCTATTTTCACCAATTGCCATTCAACCCTTTATAATAAGCTTCAAGCATGTTACTATAAAATAGCTAAATTTGCCTCTGGCATGTTCATCTACACACATCATTGCCAAGTTATTTCTCAACTCATTTGGCTTGAATTACCCCACTACCTACATTACACTCAATTTACACTTGCCCACAACTTATTTAAACCAAATAACTTCCCTGCACTCCATTCTTTTCTTCAAGCATGCACTCCAACCCACATGCTTAGATCCACTAATAAATATGTCTTAATTGTATCCAAACCTAATAAAAGAGATGGTGAGTGTCTGTTCTCCCATAGCATTGCCAAGCTATAGAATGCCATTCCCTTACACATCACGCAATTTGTCTCACTAAAAGCCTTTAAATCTGCTCTAAAAGAAAACATTATCTGAACAACCCCACCCTGCTTTTGTACAACAAAATTCAAGCCACCATAACCTTTTCTACCCCTCTCTATATATAATTTCTACTACTACTTCAAATACAATCCTTATCAGATGGCTAAGAAATGTGTATTTTACGTTTGCCTTTTGCTGATTGCACCTCTACCATTTTTTTTTTTTTTTTTGCTTTCTGTTTCCAATATCTAAAATGCCTTTACTGTGATTGTTATATTTTATCAGGTTTATTACTATAATGAGTGACCTTTTATTATATTGAAAATGTCTATATTTTTGTGATTATCATATATCATCACTTTTTTTCATTGTAATTGATGTTTCTTGCTATACTAAAGTGTTTGTGGACCTTTTCTCCCCAGGCCTCCATTGAAAATGGGTTCTTGACCCAATCGACTTTCCCAATCAATGTGTCAATAAATAAATAAATAATAATAATTAATAAATAAAAAATAAATGACACAAAGAGATAAATCCCTGACTGTGACCAAGTTGGCATGGGCTTGCTTAGAAAGCCAGGTTCTGGAGAGCTTAACAAGGGTGGGTAGGAATGTAGCACCAGTGCTTGCTCACCCATTCTAGGGGGTGAAAATTAGCCATCTCCTGTAGGGATGGCATATATGAAGAAAGACAAGCTTGTGTAAAAGTCTTCATCACATGTGTGAAGAAATGCCCAACCAGACAGAGGAAGACATATCAGGATCTCACATCTGTGACTGTTTACTTTAGCCAAAGGGTGGGTGAGGAGGGACATAGGGCTAGAAAATGGAAAAAATCCCATATGACTTCCTGTATGACAGCAGAGCCACAACTGGTCCTAGCCTCAGTGATGGGGAACAAATGGATGTGGCTGTAGAGGTAATGTTTGAGAGGCAGCAGTGCAACAAAAAGTACCTGATAAAGTTAATAATTCCCGAAATTTCTTCTGAATCTGGGATTTGATTTCACTTTGCTTGCCTCTTCCTACATTATCACTCCTTGTTCCTTGTAATGATTGCTCCCATTTATGGAAAGGGTGTTCTGAGTCTCTCCATCCTACATAATTGGTTACTTATTTCATGGATTCCTAATCATGCTTGTTTGTAACTGATAAATGTCAGCAGTTAGTAGCTATGTTGTTGGTGTGATAAACTATCCTGAGATCCTAACAGAGGATGTGATAAAATTATTGTATTTACATGCTTAACAAGTAAATAACTAAATAAATAAATACTTTTGAACTGTTTTTTTCAGTTGTCATAGGAGTCAAGACTTGTCATAATCACAGTTCCATCACTTATTAAAAGTTATAGTGTGAGGTGTCCTTTGTGTTTTATAGTGACCTATGGAAGACACTTCATAAAGTTACTAGCTAGTGAAGTTACATCACACAGGGCTCAGTGTCTAATTGTTTATCTTTTTTATCATTTTTATTTAGGTTAGGTGGTAACACCATTGAAGATTCAGGAATAAAGTCTCTGTCAAAGGCCCTGAAGAGCTCATATTGTAAACTTGAGATTACTGAGTAAGTAAAACATCTGACTTTATGGAGTTAAACAAGTGAACTGCAGTATACATATATAGATATATATATATATATATCCGCGGTGGTGGTGCTGCGGTAGCGTTGTCGCCTCACAGTAAGACGCTGTCTGGTTCGATTCTCAGCTAGAGCGTCTTCTGCGTGGAGACATGCGTGAATGGGCGTACCTTCGTTGAAGGCTGTGCGTCAGGCCTGGCAAGCCAGTACGTAAAAATCAACTGCCAATTACTAGCGGACCGGAGTCCCGCTGTGGCGACCCCTAACCAGAAAAAGCCGAAAGACACAAACAAACATGTATAGATATAGATTTTTTTTTTAGTCTGACTTTATGGAGTTAAACAAATATGCCAACGTATATTTAGTTATTTATTTGCTTGCCTTTGATTACTAGAAAAGACTGACTAGTCAAGGCACTTTTTCACTCAACACTCAGGGAGAAAAGCTCCACATTGCATAATTTTCATAAGCAATTAGCATGAGCCAACAATAAAAATATACTACATAACACTGGGCTATATATAGTTTAAGAGTTAACCAATTTAAGTACATTATACAGTATTTATACCATGCTAGAATTACACATATCTAAAACAATCAGCATTGTTTCGTAGGTACATAAGTAAGTACTAGGCCAGCTGCCCTTGTGGGCCATTTTAAGCCTAGCCAGTTTCTCTTTTGGTGCTTAAATTAATCTATCTCATGTAGTGTTAGTTTGGCCTTACCCATGCTATGGTTAATAATTATATATTTCCATAGTGTGAATAACTGGGATCATAACATAGGTAATTCGAGGAGACACGTGCATGTGATAAAGCATTTAAGAGCTGTCTCTGTCCATTAGTAGTAGTATGGGGCAGTCCTGGAATACATTTTCTATTACCCATATCTAGGTCCGAGTTGCACTTGGATGTGGAAATGGATGAGCTTTGTTTTATGTGGATGTAGAATCAGTTCTAGAGCAGTAGTATTCTCAGAAAGATATACCTGCCTCTCCAAACCATTCTGTTGATTTTGTAGAAGAGGTTTAGTTGCTTGGATCAAGTATTTATTATGCTGTTTGACTTGCTGATGTGTACTATGTTCATCAGTAGGGGGTCAGGGATGGCTTATTTATCAGACACAGATCATCTCTTAACAGTTTGTAGTATACCAAGTATAGCGACAGGGCTTTGAAACAGTCCATGTAGACTATTTGTTTAGGCCTTGTATACATTTAATAAGCTATCTCTGTAGACATTCCAGTTTTTGCATGTGTTTGGATAGATACGTACCAAAAAGGGCATTATATTCAATGACTGATCTATTGAGGGCTGAGTAAAGGTGAACAATGATGTCTCTAGATTTAGTCACAATCCCTTTGTTCATAAGCTCATAAGCTGCACAATACAGAAGGATGTTTTTTATGACAATGGACACATTATTCAAAAATTAGGTCACTGTCAACATAAGTTCGCAAATCCAGAACACTTGGGTCAACTCTTGTGGGTGTATTGTCAGTTTGTTAGTTCCCCATGGTAGGTAGCTTCCCAAAGGATATAATAATGCATTTTCTGGCATTTAGTTTCAGTCCATGATTCTAGCACAAGTTATTTGTTTGGGACAAACCTTCCTGTAGGATAACTAAGTAATTTGGGGATTTAATAACTGCTCCTAGCTTGCAGTCATCTGTAAACTTAACCATCCTGATCTTTTTGTTATTGGCTTTTACTTCAGAGAGGTAGATGCCAAGTAGTAGAGTACCGCCACAGAAACCTGGGGGACTCTACTGGTGACTGGTCTCTTTGTAGAAGTAGTTGCCTCTATTTTGATGTCCTACATTGTATCTGTGAGACAGTTTGCAATTCATTGGGTGATATAGGGGTTTATTCCCAGATTATTTAGCATTTCTACTATGCTGGAGTGGAGGATTGTTCATAGGTTCATAGATTAGTACTAGACTAACTGTCCTTGTGGGCCATTTTAAGCCTAGCCAATTACCACATGTGGGAATCAAACCCTGCACCTTGTGTTTGTAAGGTTAACACCTTAACCATTATGCCAACCTCCCACCTTGTTGAAAGCCTTGACCAGGTTAAGGTATGCGGTGTGTTCCATTTTACTTTCATCCATTGTTTCGGTGACTTTTTCCAAGAAATCCTTCAGGGCGAGTAAGCATGTCCTGCCCTTGACAAGTCCAAACTGAGATTGATCGAGTTTTTGGAGGTTCCCAATATCATTACTGATTATTTCCATGATAAGCCTTTCCATGGCTTTTCCTATGAGGCTGGTCAGACTTATGGGTGTGTAGTTGCCTAGATCTATGGAAGGTCCTCCTTCATGGAGGGGAATGGCTGTTGCTGTACTCTATTTGTTTGTTACAAAACCTGTATGGAGGCTGAACGTGAACAGTGTTGTTAGGGAGTTGGTTAAGTCATGCTTCATACTATTTAAGATGTATCCAGGGATATAGTCAGGGCCCATTGATGTAGAACTTTTTAACTGTTGACAGCACTTTCAAGACTTGGCCCTGTCTGATAGCTGGAGGTAAGTTATTTTCAGGTATATCTTGTTGGGTAGATAATATGTAAAGTCACACTGAAATTTTAGTATGTAGGCCGCAGATGAGGCATATTTCTGTTTTGCCCAACCTTTAACTCTTTTTTATTTTTTTAAACAAGAAATGTCTTTATTGAATTATCATGTATGACAGAGGCAAACTTAAAATAAACCATCCCAACACAATCTCATTTGCAAGCATTACATATTACAAACCATGCCGATACAACTGTAGCTGCAAACATTATACATCACTTTTAATATATCCAGTCATTGTCAGTCGGCCATTACGTAGCTCATTCAGATCCTACCTTCTTTTAAACCTTGTTCCTCCTCTGCATGTATTGACCCCACACATCCCATTATCCCTATATAATTTGCTCCTACCCTTTTCTAAATATCACAATTCCAGTTGTTTTATCTCTGTTACTATATTTGCTACTTCTAGTAAAGTTGGATTAGACTTTTATTTTCATTTTCTAATAATTGCTTTTTTGGCAGCCATCATAATTAGACTCACTATGTCTGGGGAATTCCAATTCTGTTTTATACCTCAAAAAAATAATTTCCGTAGTTACACCAGTTTGCTTTGCCAGCATTTCCAACAGCAGTCTGCAGGGAATCTTTAAAGTCTGCCAACTCATTATACTCCCAGAAAACATGTTCCCAGTTACAGCTTTCTTCCCAATTACACCTCCAACATTTGCTGTCTACCTTAGGAAAAATTCTTTGCAGTCTACTTGGGGTATAAAAATGCCCATTTAAATACTTCCAAGCAAAGATCCAAAATCTTCTAGATTTTGTTGCATGTTTGGGAGACATACATATATCCCCCCATTGTTTCTTTGTGGATTGCTTATCCAATTTCTCTTCCCAATCCTTTCTAACCTCCTCTGATTGATTCTTATAGTTATCATGCAATATGTAATATTCTCTACTAATTATTCCTTTTTAATGTCCTATTCTCAACCTTTAATTCTGTTGTGCCATGTAAACAGGTAACAAGGTGTTAGGATTTTATGATACTTGGGAGTTAGTAATGATACTAATACAAGGGTAGAGCATCACTCAATTCTTCTACTTACTTTTGGCTTGCTGGGACTGTATTTTATCACTAACTGTGGACATGCATGTTGCCAGCTGTGAGCCTAAAGAGTGAAATTGATAAGAGTTATCTATCAGCAAGTGGTGAACTATGGTTTGTCATGGAACCACTAAGCTAGTCAGTTCTTTTTTAATCTCTGGTTTCCCTCCTCCCTATCATACTGTAACATAAAATATAGGTGCATCGTCATGAAAGTGTAATGTAGCAGGTCATTAATAATTAGAAAGTGTCAGCATTAATAATCACCCATCTGACAGACTTCTTTAAGCACATAATATCCTCTTCATAGGACACTGCATATGTCATAAATACATAGTCCTCAACAGGAAGAGAGGGTACCACTTACCTCATTTCTTTTTCACCACCACTGTTGGAATCAAGGACTGTGTGTTAGCCTCATTTTGTTGTTGCTGTTGTTTTTAATAGCAAATCAAGTTAATTTGTCAATACCAGAATATTACACACTAGAGAGAGGACTTAAGAACTGTTGTACCTTGTAATTGTGGCTAGAAAATTCCTTAGCAAATCAGGTACCTTGTCTGTCTTCTTTGTTTAGGATAAGATCACAATCCCATCATGTGACATGCACTGACTTTTTACCTTCTTTGTGTAAATCAATGAAGCCTTGTGGTGATATCTGCTGATGTAGGTATGTACTTATGTAGCATAAGTCAAGAGGGCCCAGTGGGATCTATTTAAAGCTATGAACTTATAATAAAAATATCAGAAATAAAAACTAAGAAATTAAATAGATACGTGCTATACCATGCAAATCATGCAGACAATATCATAATATATATTAACAAATAATTATCAAGACAAAGAACTGTACTCTACACTTATTAGCATTATTATATGTTAACTGATACACATTAAATAAATACTGTTTATTTTTTAAATGTCTGAAGACTGTACTTGAAGAGATAGGTCCCAAGGTAATGCTTAAATCACTGGAGGTTGACCAAGATTTAAAGGGCAGTGGACAGCATGTATGCTTGTTTACTGTTATCCACTGGAGTGGTACATGCTCTAATTGTGTCTTCTCACTGTGCTCACAAATGGGTCTATATTAGAACACCAAACATTCAAAATGTCGAGTGTTCTAATATCGAACCCTAGCAATCGAAAATTCAAAACATCGGACACTCAGAACAGCAAATTTTTTCCTAGGGAAAAAATTTGCTGTTCCAAAACACATACACACAACACAAGCACACCAAACAAACAGCAATCCACACACATACACCTAAACTCTTACACCTAACCCTACACTAAACTATACATACACCACTAATTATCCACTTACCTTAACCCAAACCCTAACACTAAGGTCCGTCACTATCGCACAGTCACCTCACCTGCGCCCTAACCCTAACTCACCTACCCCGCCCTAACCCTCACATCCACACAATCCCACACTTACCTGACCCGCGCCCTAACCTTAACTCACCTAACCCGCCCTAACCCTCACGTCCACACAATCGCACACGTACCTGAACCCGACCCGTGACTTTCCACCAGAGCGCTGAAAATACCAAAGCAACAGAAACGGACAACCGAATTCTTTCCCTAGGAAAAAATTTGGTTTTCTGTTTCTTCGATATTTTCAGGGTTCGCTGAAAACGGGTTGATATTAGAACACCCGACATTTTGAATGTTCGGTGTTCTAATATAGACCCTCACAAATGAAATTAAGGTATTTATTGCTCAGCAGTTGCATTTCCTTCATTCATGTCTTACTTCAAATGTTATTATTTTTACTATCTGAATAGTGCTGTTTCTAAAGTCTGAATAAATGTGATTGCAGTAGACAAGGGTGGCCTAATGGTTAAGGTGTTTGCCTTATAAACACAAGGTCTGGGGTTTGAGTCTCACAAGGGATAATTGGCTAGGCTTAAAATGGCTTGCAAGGGCAGTTAGCTTAGTACTAATCTATGAACCTATGAACAGTTTCACTTAAAATGCTTGCTTTATCTTGGGCCTGATCACAAGTTTGAAGATTGTCAGCACTGTAAAAACTTCAGACAGGTCATCACAATGAGAAAACAGGAAGCTCTGCCTCCATCTTTAAATTAAAAGATACTGAAGTCATCTGAGAAGTCCACAGAAAGAAATTTAAGGTTCAACCAGAGGCAAATCTTTCAGGAAGCAACAAAAACACTATGAACAGTGGAATCACAAATGAACTTTAAAAGTAAATGTTAAGCACTTTTATCTTTATTGTAAAGTACTTCATTATCAGAAGGATATAACAGCCAAACACCCAGTTTAAATAGGGTGAGATCAGTGTATCACATGGTAGTATTCAACCCCTCATAAAATAATTTAGAAACTCTGTGCCAGGAACAAAGGGTGGACATTTGATAGATTCCTTTTTTAGTTTTTTATTAGTTAATTCTTGAAAAAAGTCAATATATTTTCATTAAAATTCCATTAATACATTAAACATGCTCATATATATTTTTACAAATAATATATATATATATATATATATATATATATATATATATATATATATCAATTATCTTAAATCACAACTATTTTTCTATAAAATAAATTGACTAAAACTATTCACAGTTTATACACATTTTCCTTAACAATATTATTTTTCTTAATAATTCCATTGTTTTATTATTATTTCAAAGACAAGTAAATAATGTTATTTAAGTTAGTTCTAAGTCATCATTATCATAGATCTTTAAAAGAGATAAAACTTTTGGCCAGAATTTAAAAATTAAAATGTGCTGTACACTTTTATTAGTTATAGTATTGATTTCAACACATTTAGGTTTTATTTTTTTAACAAATGTTATTATTGTCTTGGCTATGACTAATATAAACCAAAGAAGAGGATACTGGCTATTAAATATGTATTCCAATGAAATAATATTTCATTAACTCATATGTTTAATTTAGCTAAATTATGATTTAACATTCCATTGGATTATATTAGCCATAGCCAAAATGATAATAGCTAAAAACTGGTTGAAAAAAGTAAAATCTCTGCATAGAGCATTTTATACTTCAGATAAATTGACCAACATAAAGAAATAAAGTATTCTTTTATCATTAGTCAGAATCTTTTTTTCAATATTATTAAGTAAAAGAATATTTAACAATCTTATTCCAGTCTGCTTTGAGATTTCTTTCACATCTCTAATATATACAGTTGCTGCTTCATTTCTTTATTTTGGCCAATTTATCTGGAGTATAGAAATCTCGATGCTGAAAATTCCAAGTGTATATTTTGTACTGAGAGATTGCTTTGAAGGTTCAGTCATGGACCTTCGGGTAAGTCCAAGCTAGTCTTGCCTCCTGCCAAGGTGAACTATAAAAGGTTATCCTAAGATATCCTTAGTACTTTGAGAGAAAATATGTAGACTCTTATCAAGATTACTTAATGCAGTCTTATGTAGGTTAAAGGACAACAACGGGATTCTGTTATTAAATGCTCAACTTCTCTGTCCCTTTTCTCCCTATTTACTGTCCGTGAAATGAATAAACAAAAACACAGCATTGAAAATATTTTAAATTGACTGTTCTTCTCCACTAGAACAGTACCTTACTGTACTGTGGTGGTTTCACTTTCAAAAAACTTTTATCCCACTGGGAAAAGCTTGCTGCAGTCTTCAATTCATTGATGTCATCAAGGCCACTGCATACAGATAGTTTTCTGGCCAGTTCCCTCCCCAAACTGACATCATTATGATCATCCTAAAAAGCCACCCATGCTGTGATGTCACAGCTCCCTGGTTCTTTCCCTACCCATACAGAAAGTAAATGCTAGAACAAGGAAACAGTACATGAGTCAAGTCTCCTGCTGTGCACTGTTAATTATAGCAGGTAACAGCTTAAATTACCTGTAGCACTTCAACAGCTAGGGAAGTAAGGTGTGAAGGGGGATGGGAGATGAGTCAAAGTAGTACAATTCAGGATTCACAAAAAATGTAGTTTAACCATTCTAAACAGAAGCAGCAGTAAAAAGCACTTTGAAAGTCTGTTATATGGCATTTGCACTGTTTGTTTTAAGTAGTCATTGAACGGCATGAAATGTTACTTAAAACGAACTGACTGAAAGACAGCAGTGTATGCATGTAAAATAAATGCAGTGACAAGAGCTTTGGGAAGAAAGAGGCCTGTGTGATGTAATTTTTTTCAGGCAAGCACTGTATTGTGGGATACCTAGAGGCAGACTAAACAATCAGAATTACCTCAAAATGCCAGACCCCATGTGGTCAGACTCAAAAATTACATATAAAAATATTTAAAAACCTGTACATACTCCCAGAGTGGTGTTAAAATGTAAGAAGCATCAAACCATGATCAAATAAACGGGTTGCTATCGCAAAATTGAACATTAAGAATGCTGAATACTGGAAGGTCAAACATGGTTGTTCGAAAGGTGAGAATGTCGAAATCGCGGACAGACGAATTCTTTCCCAGGGAAAGAATTTAGTTGGCCGTTTCTGCGGCTTTGGCATTTTCTGACCGGGTCAAGGTAAGTGTACAAATGGGTAGTGACGGACTTTAGGGTTAGGGCGCGGGTCAGGTAAGTGTGCGATAGTGACGGACTTTAGATTTAGGGCGCGAGTCAGGTAAGTGTGCGATAGTGATGGACTTTAGGGTTAGGGCGTGGGTCAGGTAAGTGTGTGGTAGTGACGGACTTTAGGGTTAGGGCTGGGTTAAGGGTAGTGCATAGATAGTGGTGTATGTTAGGTTTAGTGTAGGTTTTGAAGGTGTTTGGTGTGATTTTGTTATGTGTGTATTTTTCGGAACAGTGAATTTTTTTCCCTGGGAAAAACATTCACTGTTTTGAAGTTTCGATGTTATCCAAATTCGATCTTCCAAGTTCGAACTTACAGTGCTGGTGATTGTAGGGTCCATGCCAGGAGAGTGGAAAAAGGGTACCTGACACTATGATACAAGAAGGATTACATTGTGAAGTTAGGAAGTGGTGATGGGAGAAGACAACATGGATAGTTCAAAGACTAGGGTGGCCTAATGGTTAAAGTGTTTGCCTTACAAACACAAGGTGCAGGGTTTGAGTCTCACAAGGGATAATTGGCTAGGCTTAAAATGGCTTTCAAGGGAAGTTAGCCTAGTACTAATCTATGAACCTATGAACTACAAAGAGTACAAAGAGGTATCCAGGAAGGGTAGCTAGACCCCAGGTTTTCTTCTTCACATTATGGTCTGAATGGGCAAAAGAGGGTGATAAAATTATTTTGGGGGAGACTTTAAATTTGTGCTTGAGCCAAAGGGGAGCAGGTACTTTAAGAGAGTAGAGTTTCATAGTAGGGGTCATGCATGGTTGACAGAGTGAATGGAAAAAGATGGATGGACTAATACTTAGAGGGAACACTGAGAGATGGAGAGGCAATTTTCATTCTGGTAAGATGATTGTGGGCAAGCCAGTAGATTGGATTATGCCATGGAAGGAAAGTAGAAAAATTATAAATATTTGAGTATAGTCTAGCTCATTAACACCTACATGGTGTGGAATGTCACACCTCTAGCAGCCTATGCACACATCCTTGCATTTCAGAGCATTTTTTGAAAAATCAACTTCAAATGCATAAGATAAACAAATGTGAATATTTTGTGAACAATAAAAGCTATTAAAACTGTACAAATAGCAATGCTACCAGTAAGAAGTGTTGTTTGTGGTGATAATAGTGCATTCCTAGCATTTCCATGTATACTATAAAATATTATTAATTCACACAAACCCATTTATATTTTTTTCTAAACTTTCACAAATTGTCATATCTCAGAAAATGTCCAACATAGACATACATTGTTAGAACACTTTGGTTAACCTGACATAAGCTTTCACATAACAGCAATAAATTCTTCTCTGAGTACGTTTATTTTGATTTTTATAGAAACATGAAAACATATGCTTTATATAATTAGCAATATAAATAACACTGAATATCTCTCAAGATGTGCAATTTAACATGCAAATATCAAATAGTTTTCTTCAACAATATCTAAGGTTTCACTCGATGCCATTTATCAGTTGTATGTAACTTGTTTTTTGAAATATTAAATATATATGGAATAGGTTCATAGGTAGGTACTAGGCTATCAGCCCTAGGGCCTATGTAACCTAGCCAACAAGTTTCCCTGACTTACGCCACCCAAGAAAGTTATTTTTCTGTGCCACTGTCGAGCAGAGACACAGAAGTGATCCCCGGGGTGTATTTCCTATTTCCCATCCACTCATCAAAATTTTTCTTGAAGAGTGCTAATGAAGAACTTTGCTTGACATAGATGGGTAGCCTGTTCCAGAGTATGGGAAGTCTCTGGGACAGGAATCTATCCCTCCAGCATGTCCTGTTTATTGTGGTGACAAGGTTTAGGTCCCTAGAGCGTGTAGCTCGGAGGGATTGGGATTTCTTTAGGTGTAGCATGTCCATTATTGCTTATTTTCAGAATTACTAACAGACAACTAGCAGTATCTCAAGTACAGTGTGATATAAATGAACATTAACAATGACTTTCCTGTCTCTCACTATGGCATATCACACAACACCCATCAACAGCATGTATATCTCTCAGTTATAAAAGTATAATCACAAATATGAAAATGTGAATAATAAGTGGCAAACCGTGATTCATTTTTCCACTGCAGGACATTCTACCTTAACAGCCTTAGTGTCATTTTGTTAATAAATCCTTGCCCTTTCTAATATTGCCTGTTATTAACTGATAAGTCACATAATTAAAGAAGCCAGATCCAAAAAAAAAAGATCTGGACACTATATGTAGCTATGAGTGTTAACTGGAGGTATACAGAAAAGGTGCCATAGGCATGAGTAAGATATCAGAACATTAAATCATGCAAGGCGCAAGAAGCAGGAATGAGGTGTAGCTGGAGTCCAGGTAAGCAGAAAGCAGATTTTGATATAAAGTAGCTGAAAGAAATAGTGAAACTGATATCCAGTGAGAAGATGGGAGAGAGGAATATGGTAGGGATTGTAGAACTGGGTGGTATTAAGGTGGTCTAGAGGGGGAGGGATTGTGGCGTATAAAGGCTGAAAGTAGCAAAGGCATAAAGCTTTGGTTAGGGTGAAGGAGGAGGAGGAGGAACTTAAAACTGTCATAATGTAGGAAAGTGACAGACAGATGGAGTTCAGAGTTGGCATCTGGTAATGAGGGAGGAGCTATAGGACCTGGAAGAGAGAATGCCAGATGCAAAACTGGGAAAGAAAGGTTCTAGATGGTGGACAAGGGCTGATTAGAACACCAAGCTATTGGTGTGGCACATTAAAGATCAGAGAGTTGTTGATAGCAGTATGTTCTGAAACAAGGGCTCAGTTTATGAGTAATAAAGGGTTTATAGAGATGTTTAGAATTTTTTATGATAATTTGTACAGGGACATGTCTTTGAAGGAGGGTGCATTTTGTCAGTGGGAGGGGCATTACTGGGGAGAGAAGATTTAGAAATACTGCAAAGGACAGCAGGTAAGACAGAGCTAATGGCAGCAGTTTAGAGGGTGAAGTCTGATATGGTGAGAGGGTCAGGGGAGTTCTCTGGGTATTTGTTTAAAATAATCAAGCTGGAGTTGAGTGAGGTTCTGATGGAGTTACTTAATGGAATGATGTAGGACAGTAAGACAATGGATTCAGTGAAAAAAACATGTATATGTAGCTTTGCCAAAGATGAAATGGAATGTGCAAGCCACTTAAGATACCACCTGTGCTGCTGTAGCTCAGCATGTAACTGAAGTGCCTTGGGAAGTGAAGGTTGTGGGTTCAAGTCCCCTAGTTATTGTATACTTTATCAGGCCTAGAGGCCTAATGGATAAGGCATTGTCGTCCTGAGTCAAGGATTGTGGAGTTGAGCTCCACCTGGCATGGTAATATCTTTCTGCCAGTTAGTTCAGAGGATTAAGGCCATGAGCTGTTAACGAGTTGCTTCCTGTTATCTAGGGTTTGATTCCCTCAGCCTTCATTTATCTACTGTGTAAGCTTAAGGAAGTCCTTTGCTTTGGGGTAACTGGGAGATTTTGCTAGGCTCATCAGTGGTCTCATGGACTGCATGCCTGTTAACTAGTTGTGAACCCATGAACCCAATTTCACACTGAAATAGAAGTATGAAACTGTGAGAATGATATAAGAAAGTAGTAGAGGATACAAAAATAGGGTTTGTAAAAGTAAATTTGTCTTTATAGACAATTGATATCTGCTAGTGTGCTTTTGGGCTTGCTCAGAAGTGTATGGACATACCATACCAATAACAGTCTGGCGGTTAGTGCAGATGTCTAAGGCTATGAGCTGCTAACTAGCTGCTTCCTGAAATGCAGCATGGTGGGGTCAGCAGATTATTTGAATTTAGGTGATGTACTGTAAAAGCTGAGCATGAATATATGTTTCACCTATTTTTAATAGGGGAAGAGGATTGCAATGAGCTTTTAGTTATAAAACTCTGTTATGCTTAATATGATGTGGCAGATTCTTGGGGGAGGAAATTTGCTTAATAGAGTAAGGACTCTGTATGTGGACCACTGGATTAGGTTATTTGTTAATGGAGGTTGTCAGAAAGGATAGAATTAAATGAAGGAATCAAACAGGGGTGCCTTTTCTCTCTGACTCTATTTATACTTGCTATGGAGATGTTGGTGCAGAAGAAAACTGGAAGCAAGAAGGGAGGCTAATAGTATAGGTATGCACGTGATGATTGCATGTTATTTCAGGAGAACATATGCATATTGCTACCAGGAGTACTGGAAATATTTATTGCATTTAGGGAGGAGTCAAGTCTGTGCTTCTGTACTTAAAAGTCAGTCATGTTTCCTGTTAAATAGTGGGCAACTGGTATTATCACAAACTCTGAGGGGAGCTAAATATTTATGGGTGAAAGTACATCCATCACTTTGTAAAGCAAAGAAGAACAGGGGTGGTCTAAGAAGAAAGGTTGTGAAGTTATTTGATACGTGGTCAGGCAGGGTGGTCTCACCAAGGGTGGGGATGAGTAGATATAGTGTAGGCTATGGTGTTTCCACTGGTGGTATACTTGTTAAGGCATACCACTACACCACAGGATCGGTATGTAGAAACTATTTAGAAAACATATCATTTGTTTGTCTGGAGGGGGAAGTGTGGGAGGCTATTTGGGGGTAGGTGAACGATTTCAGAAGGTATGAAGCTTCAATTAATGTGGTACATGGGTTGGCGGTGGGGGATACTAGTTGAAGGTGGTATGTTTGGGAAGATAAAGCAGAAGAAGGTGAGCTGAGACAGATCAGAAGAAAATAAGAGGGAACAGACACAGAAGTAAGTCGGCAACTGGACTGTAAAGTTGTGATGGGGTATACCGGGGTACAGTCTTAGGCATTTGATGGCTAAGTTGGTACAGCATGATTAAATAGTACACAAAAGTGTGACAGGAAGGGCATAAGGAGGAGGGGTCTTAGTAGAAGAGAGTAAGAGGTACTTCCACCTTTTGGGAAGTCAAATAGAAGTATAGCCTGTTAGAAATGGACTGGCTGTTATTTAACATAGCAGTTAGTGTGTTATGGGGCAATAATAACAGGAGTGTGACTTGAGGATAAGGGAATAACGGAGTGACAAGGAAGTTGTCCTGGTCTCAAGATCTAGGAAATAGGGAAGCAGTTTTAATGTAGAAATAAATGAAGGAGACCAGCTAGTGGGCAAGGAGTGGGGTTTGCAAGCAAGTGTGGGAAGTTATGCAGGGATTAATAGTGATTAATCCAATTTAGGATTTGCAGATGAGACTAGTGCACCAGTGGTACATAAGTCTAATGAAAATAAAGAAAGAGGGTTGGTGGAGAAGGTGGCCTACTGCCAATATGGAGATGGGTTGGCATATAATTTCCATAGGTGGCTGGGGTGTCTAGGGATGCATGGGGTATGGTGGGACATACTTAGCTTATGAGAGGTTTAATGGGTGAAAGATGGAAACTGTGTGGTCTTTTTACTTATTTTTTGTAGGAGGCAGGTAGAAGAAGGAGCAAAGATGAGAGGGTTAAGGCACATCTAATGGGGGGATGGATAAAATGAAGAACTGCACATGGCTGAGGGATTCTGAGATGACAGGTTGTAGATTAGTAGAGATTTATCCATAGTTGAGAAAGACCATGAAGGAACTTTGAAACATAATTAGGAGTGAGGCTTTATGGGATAGATGGGCAGGCAGGAAGTAAAAAAAGAGTTTGCATGGCAGGACAGAGGATTAACACACTGAGCTTACAGTCAAGGATGCAGGGTTTAATTCCTTCCACACCCATTTGTCCACTGTTTGACTCTTAGAAAGTCATTTAATCAGACAGTGCTTCCAAGTTGCCCCTGAAAATGGATTTTTTTGTCCAGTGGGCTTACCTGGTTAACAGACAGATAAAATATAAAGGAGGCCACAAAAGTTGGGGAAGAGAAATTTAAAAATCTTTGTCTAGTAGGTTTGATGGAGGTAAAGTATATTCTGCAGGAGTACATAGTAAGTGTTCTATACAGGAGAATGTGAAAAGAGCCCATGTTCTCAAAGGCAGATGAGTCATTTGGTTCCAGGGTAAGAAAGGCTGTATAGTTGTTATCCCATAGTTGCTGAGGCCTGGACCCTGGTGAAGGAAGGGGATGGTTGGGGTTATGTCAAGTGTGAGTGGTGTTGGGTGATTTCAAAAAAATATGCCAAAACATTATGATTAAGGAGAAAGGTTGTGTTTTGGAAGAGGTGTAGCATACTGTTGAATGGCGTTATTAATGTAGTTATTAGATTCATGGTGAGTTGTCATACTTTTGTGTTTTGGTACACAATAATCATTACTTTTGGTAAAAATACCCCTGCAATGAGTAGAATTTAGTGAAAAAAGTATTGTCAAGAGCTATGTCACACACACAGAATGAAGGAACATACTAGTAGTTTCAAATTTTATAAAGTAAGTAAATTGTATCTGTTAAATATATTTTTCTAGTAAAAACTATGTAGTATTGATTACGTTATGTAAAGTAATGCACATTGTCTTTTTTCTTATAAATATTTTAAGGACATTCAAGATAAAAGTGGTATGAAAAGTTCTAAGAATTCCTCTTATTTCAAGACCACACTAAAACATGCTAGCTAGGAACTTGAGTACTATAGAAAATGTAGAGTACAAGTTTAAGATTGCTACACATACCAAATAAAACTACAAATCTTTCTTTGGTTATGTCAGGATATTAAGGAATAATTTCCCTAATGCACTGAGATCATCTATAATGATATTGCATGTTTCAGTCCCAAGGATATAGACAATCTATAACCCGATGAATCTAGTGCTGACTTTACCCAACCTACCAACATTGTTGCTCCGAGTATCCCTGAAAATGTACTTTCCCTGGAAACAACCATGGAACAAGCCTTAAAATCCCTGTCAATGACAAAAAGTAATATTTCTCTGGGACCAGACAACATACCAGGCTGCATTCTCATTGGTACCAACTGTATGCACTATTTGAACCTCTAGTTAAACTTTTCCACCTCAGCCTGTCCATGGGGTTTAGTGCCTGATGCCTAGAGAACAGCCACTGTGACTCCTCTGCACAAGAGTGGCCCCCCTGTACATATCCAGGTAATTATAGACACATCAATCTCTCCAGCCTCATAGGAAAAGCCATGGAACATAAATAACAGAACTCATAAAATGTATTCTTGCTGAATGCTGCTTGTTGATGAATGCTACTCCTGGACCTGGCTTCAAGGATAAGAGTTCTGATATCTTTGCCTTGGATGAGGTTCTTGATACAAACAGCACTCTCCTTCACAAGATAGCTGACTTTATTATCCATGACAGAGTGAACAGCTCTGAAAACCAGGAGGATCTTGGAGTAGAGCCTTTGCTTCTCTATATTGTCAAAAGTCAGTTGGAGTAATTACAGCACTTTATGAGGATACCTTCTAGGCACCACCCAAGGATGTCTACCAGGCACAGTCCACTATGAGGAAGCCCTGCGGAAGGTCCAAGACACATTGAAGGGATTATATATTTTGGTTCACCCTGAAATGCCTGGGAGCCCACAGAATGAGCTAGAAACTGTTGCTGGAAAGACAGAAACCTGTAACCACTGCAATTGTCACAAAAATATGTGGTTTAGCAACTGTAATGATTGATATATAAATAGATTAAGGCAACTCAGAAGAAAAGAAAAGAAGGATCAATGGAACAGAAGAATAAAATCACAAGAACACAAAAGAAATACAAGTCATCTTCTAGTTTTTCTGATGGCAACCCTTGATGGTTCCCACTTCAGGGGTTTCTACGTAAATAGAAACTGCGAAAACACCTATAAGTGCCCAAAGAATAGTTCAGAACGTTGACCCAGACGAACACCGACCAAATTAAAAGTGTAAATACCACTAATTTATTGAAGCACGAACAAAACCACAATACGAACGAAACAAAAATGAAAGTGAGTTAAGCGCTTTCACCCATTGCCACAGGGTTTCATCAGAACTCTCTGAACAATTACCCTCAGACGCTTAAATGCCTTTTTAGGCGCCAACATAATTTCAAATCTTTAAAGTCATACCACAGCAATATCACATAAAACATAAAAATATAAGTATATCAAATTTCGTAAAATACAAGTGTACAATGAAAATGTATACCTATACTAAATATAAAAAAATGTTTGCAGTTAAAAATTCAATAATAATATGTGTTTAAAATACGAATAATGTACAAATAATATACATCCTTCATCTCTACAGCTGACACAACCATAATACGTATTGTTTCCTATGTATGAGTATGTAGATAAATAAATATAAATATAAAATGTTGACAGTTAAAACATGTTCATTCCTATGAGTACATGTAAATAAATACACTACCATTATATAAATAAATCAATGAATAAATACTGTTCTTGTGAGACCAGGGTGACTAAATTTGACAACAATAAACACATTTGACATAAAGCCTAATAATATTGCATAAGTACAGAAAACCTGTACATACATAGAATTATATAAAAATAAAAGTATGAGTATGAAAGTGAAAATAAAAATAGCAATGCATGTATAATATATTAATTTTGATATTAATATTAAATGAAATTATTGAATGAATGAATTGTCCCCATACACATAGATGTTTAAAATCTTACTGAATCATAAATCAGAAATCTGTATAAAATGTATTAAAATCTATAATGTCTATGTAAAATCAATGTAATCTGTATGATATCTATATAAAATCCAGTTTCATGAGGGAGCTATGACACTACTGAATAAACATAAAAAATGTAAAAAATATTAAAAAATGTTAAAAATATTGTAATATTACAGTTAGTAGATTGTGGGATACAATAGAGGCTTAATTGATATGTGGTCATTTAAACCTGGGGGGGTGGTGGCATCCAAATAAATTTGCCGCCATACTTCTCTATAACTTAGCAAACTTTTTATATCTCCTCCCATAGGGCTAGATTTTAATACTTCTAAAATAATGAATTTAAAATTATGATCTTCTCCTTCATAAAAAATGTGCTTATATAGTGCATTATTCATGTCTTTAGTTTTAATACTGTAAGTATGGTCATAAATTCTTTTTCTTAGATTTCTCTCGGTCTTACCAACATAAAAACTAAAACATTTTTGACATATACTTAAATAAATGACCAATTTACTTTTGCAATTACCTAATCTACTATAAACACAACTTTTTAATTCATTGTTTAAATTAATAATACATTTGTCTGACATATATTTACATTGTTTGCATGACCCACATTTTAAACTTCTATTTGTCCCTTTGTTTTTGTCTGTCTTTCCTTCTTTCTTGTGTTCCACCATATTTTTGATGTTACTACCCATCTTAAAAATAAAATTGGGTTTTGTACCTATTACTTTCGTGATTTGAACATCATTAAAAATTAGAGTCACTTATAATATGTTTAATGTAGCTAGCTGCCATATTGTACTGTATCATGCATGATTTTTTGTACCTATTACTAGAAATCAAATCTGTTTCTCCCATTTTTAAATCTGTGTCGGTTAATTGTCCTCTAAAACTGTTACTTAATAAAGGTTGATATCTAGTTCCCCTGAATTCCAAAATATATTTGATGGTAGAATCCATCATATAACTGGGATATCCTCTTTGTGAGAACAATTTCTTTATATACTCTAATTCCAATTTTAAATCTTCATCATTGGAAGTCATGCGTGCTGAATGTATACATTGACCCTTAAAAATGTTGTTTTGTAATTTTTCTGGGTGGCAGCTGGTATAATGAAGATTAGGGGTTTACAAGCCTGTTACAAAGGAATCCCATCATGTTGATCAAAATTCCCTGCATCGACTAAAGCAACAACATTAGTAACTTAAACTGTTTTACAAACTCAGGAATTCACTTCATCAGGACAAGATCCAGATTGAACTGTCATCTAAACCCCTGGCCGTCAGTCTGTTCCATTTCCGGTGATGAAAGTGACATTGGTTACACCAACAACATCTTTAGTGACACTGACTGCCTTCTACACAAGTGTTGGATTATTAGACATTTGCCAAATAATATTTTTAGTATCACAGGAGATCTCAAAATTATAAGTGCTGTTTTCTCAACAGGTTCTCCAGACACAGATGCAGGCTTTACCTAGGTTTACGGAGAAATTATTTCAGCTAATCCTGATGGCATCAGTTCAATGACATAAAAAAAAATCCAAAGCATCAACTTCCCACTTTTATGAATATCAGATGTACTTCCATGTGAGTTCAGATTCAGAAAAATATGCACGGCTACCAGGTTTATGAAATTTTAGTGTGTTTCTAAAGGTCACAGGGATCATAAAGGTATTGATGAGAAGTGGAAGGTGAAGATCTGCCTCTTTCTTAGAAATTTATTTTTGGTGCATTTATAGCCCATACAGGACCATATTTTTTTTCTTTTAAAACAGACCACCCAGTTGGTGAATGCCTGCATTGGTCACTTTATGCCTTCATACTAAAAGTTATTTTATTCATTAAGTTAAAAGTCATGGGAGAGCCAGGGCCTGTACTGGCACTCAATGGACATGAGTCAAAGAAACAAATCCTGGATTGAAAGACAGTCTGTCACAGGAGACTCATATATATATATATATACACTATGCATTAAAGGCAGGGTGAATGAACTAATAATGTACTAATAGCATGTCTTCAGCATGCTGCAAGATAGTAAAGCACCCATTGAAATGTTACTTGAACACAGAGAAGGCATGCAGACTCCAAAGGCATCCCTGAGGATAAGTGAATTGCAGAATCAAGCAGTGTGATTGAGCAATGAAGTACCATCATGCCACCCTCTAATGCAGCAATGATGTGCCACCATGCAACCTAGTGATATAGCAATGATGTACCACCATACCACCTACTGATGCAGCAATGATGTACCACCATGCCATCCACTGATGCAGCAGTGATGTTCCACCATGCCACCCACTGATGTAGCAATGATATACTACCATGCCATTCACTGATGCAGCAGTAATGTACCACCATGCCATCCAGTAAAGCAGCAATTATGTATCACCATGACATTAACTGATGCAGCAGTAAGTCACCACCATGCCATCCACTGATGTAGCAATGATGCACCACCATGCTATCCACTGATGCAGCAATGATGCACCACCATGCCATCCACTGATGTAGCAGTGATGTAGTACCATCCCACCCACTGATGCAGCAATAATGTACCACCATGCCATCCACTAGTGAAGCAATGATGTACCACCATGTCATCAACTGGTGTAGCAATGATGTATCATCATGCCATTCACTGATACAGCAATAATGTATCACCATGCCATACACTGATGCAGCAATGATAACCACTATGCCAGTCACTTTAAAAGTTGTCATTTATTAATTTTGTAAGCTACCTACACAGTGACTTTGACCAGCATTTTTACTGCCTGCTATTTGAGAATTATCCAAAGGTCTTTCAAGTGCAGTTCAGAAAATTTTGTTAAATGACTTATACACATTTAGAATTACATAATACATAAGTGGATGGGTATAAAACATACTTCTGAAGAGCAAAATGAAACCTTAACCACTATGTTGTACGGTTAGAGCTAAGTAATATTTTCATCATTTGTTATACAATAAAACACAATAAAACAAAAAATATATAATGAAACTTTCTGGGGCAGTAAGAAATCTGCCATTAGCTTCCAGCAGCAGAAAGTGAAATGTAGAGCATTAATATCAAGAGAAAAATGTTAGCAACCTAGGAAAGTGTAATGACTGGGTTCTCCAATAAGATGGAAATGTTTTTTTTTCCCTCAGGATATGAAATTTCACGTAATAACTGAAATGTTGCACATGAACAGAATTTAGCCCATGATACTGATCCTAGCTTGTTTCAGTCTGTCACATTGTGCCACCTGCTTTCCATACTGTACCCCCCCCCCACACACACACACACACACACACACACACACACACACACACACACACACACACACACACACACACACACACACACACACACACACACACACACACCAGTATCATGTGGTGGTGTCTGTAGCTGCAGTACAGGAGAATGCTAGAGCTTGAAGAAGCTCTTCTTGATACTGAGAGGCCAGCCACAGTGGAAGGAGAATGCAGGAACCTGCCTCCTCATGCTGCATAAAGTGAGTGGCACTTGACTGGTTACGTGCTGAATGGGAGAGAGGCAGAATCAGATTAGGACTGGGGAAACATTACAGCACCCACCCAAGGCACAGAAGGTACAAGTCATTCCATCTCAGCTAACTCCTCTCAATCTAGAGTAACAGCAACTTTACTGAGATCTGCTTGGGTTTCCAGACTTCTTACTGTATCATGAAACTTTAAGAAGGAATCTCATTCCTATCACTATCATCTGTGACCCCATCCTTTTATTCACTAGCCAAAGCTATCGTAGATGAGATGAAATGAGGATAGGAACACAGAATGACTGGTAAAGTGAGAGCTTCATCCTATGGCTTAGCTCTTACCTCACTACTAACAGCTGTTACAGAGGCTGCAGTACTACTACCATTGTAGCTATCCACTGATCACTCTATCATCACTAGAGAATGGGACACAAAGATTCTTAGACCCCTCCACCTGAGTTAGCTGTTTATCCCTGACACACAGAGAGCACTCCAATATTTTCTAGGATAGAAGTGTGACCCAGTGATTTGGAGATGCTGATTTTTATCCTGTCTGTTTTGCACTCAGCAGAAAATTGCTCCCGTGCATGCCAGAGGTCACAGTCACTTGATACCAAAAGAGAAATCATCTTCAAAGATGCTAATCTCATGTCCCCAAACTGGATAGTTTCCAAAATTCAACTGTTCCTTGATATGCTGTCAGTGAAACTGATGAACAGAAGAGGAGCAAGGCTGCATCACTTGTGAAGTCATTTGCTAACTTGACCATATATGTCTTAGTACAGAGAATGTGGGCACACCTCTTGCTCCAAGAATAGAGGGGCTGAATGGCATGAAGCATCTGCAGCCACTGTGAGATGCTATACTGCTATAGCACCGCCATCAAAACATTCTGGGGTACATAGTCATATACCTTTTTCAGGTCAACAAAGCACTTGTACACCATAGTGACAAATTCCTGTGCCCTCTCTATTATCTATGAAAGAGCAATGAGTTGATTCACTGTTCAGTGGCTTGGAGAGAATTTACATTGCTTCTCCAGAATCAGAGGCTCAGTGTTGCATGAACTTTCCGTACCAGAACCTTAGGACAAGCATTATGACAAAAACTGAGGACGATGAGCTCTTTATAGTTGGAATTTGCCCTCCTCACCGTGTTATTTAAAATGGAGATCATCATCCCATATGCCAGTTCATAGGTACTTTCCCTGTCTTCCACACAGCATTAACAATGTACATTTTCCACAATATTCCAACAATAACCAACATATTCAGTATTTCATGCCAGATCTCTTCCACTCCTGATGCTTTGAGCATAGTGAAACTCTTTTACTTGGCAGAGTGACTTCACCTACACAAACAGGCCCAATGCTCTCAATGTTTTTGCCTCTGCCATATTAAGGGGATGCATGCTCACTGGGTCCAGGAGTTCAGCAAAGTGAAGTGTTCCTTCTGCCCTACCAGTAGTATTCACAGCTGAGGACAGAATTTCTACATCCTTACTGAGAAGGACTTGGTTAATGTCCACCCCCCACCCCCCCAAGTTACTAGATGGTTTACCAGAATCTCTGTTTGAGGCCATCCATAAGTCCTTCTCCATGCCCTCAATAAATTCCATTGCACATTGGCCTTTCCTTTGGTGACTGCAGTAGCTGCTGTCTTCTTGGCTCATCACTCTTATTAGTCAAACCTGAAGAGCCATTAGCTAGAATTGCAGAGAAGTCTCTTTCTTTGACTGCTTTCCTGGCAGTCTGAAAGTTTGGACAGAGGTTTAAGACCATGTGTTGCTAGACTAATGCCCTGCAGTTGTCCAAAGTTTGATTCCTATGTGCTCTGATCAAGTTGCTTGATCAGACATTTGTGTTTGTTTGCCAGTCATCCATGAAAAAGGACAGTGTCTAGTAATTTTACCCAGATAACAAATATGTTTTCCTCACTACTGGTGTCCACCTGAAAAGTTGAAGGGTTACTGCCAAGACATTCTTTGGCCACCTGTTGGCCAGTTTCATAGCCTCTTTTAGCCATCTCAAATACTCACTGCAATGACTGATGTAACCTAGGAACCCAGGTCTTTTCTGACTCTGTATCATGGATCTCCCCTGTATAAGACAGAATCTCATTTAGAGGTGCGGCTGAACTCACCCAGCTGCTAGATATTTCCAGAACACTCTCACAGTTTTTGGGATTCCCATTGTTGTTGCTATCTGACCTAAGCCACTACCAAGTGGTAATACTTTAATATTTTTTTTAAACTTATTAAATTTATCTTTCCGTGTTTACCAGTGGTGATTTTGTTTTGTTTTGCTTATGTTGATTTATCGGACATGCTGGTATTTACCTGTTTGAGCTTTTGAATTTGGATCATTTACTAAAAGACACCATCTCATTTTTTTTTATTCTAACATGGCTTCTAGGTCATATTCTGTCAGATCAAGCTCAGTAGTATTCAAAACAGACAAGAGATTGTTTATGCATTATACATTCTAATACATGCATAAAGAATCTGCAGAAACTGCAGTGCTACACAGGAAAGGAAGGAGTCCTGCCAGGTAAAGTATCTCAGCAAGAACAAAAAAACACTGTGAAACAGACATTGTGAGGTGCATGTAACTGGGAACCCAGGGCACAGGCAAGGCACTACAATGACTGCTGTAACCTAGGAACCCAGGACACTGGCATGGCACTGCAATGACTGATGCAACCTAGGAACCCAGGACACTGGCATGGCACTGCAATGACTGATGCAACCTAGGAACCCAGGACACAGACAAGACACTACAATGACTGATGTAACCTGGGAACCCAGGACACTGGCATGGCACTGCAATGACTGATGCAACCTAGGAACCCAGGACACAGACAAGACACTACAATGACTGATGTAACCTAGGAACCCAGGTCAGTGGCATAGCACTGCAATGACTGATGTAACCTAGGAGCCAAGAACACTGACATGGCACTGCAATGACTGATGTAACCTAGGAACCCAGGACACTGGCACAGCACTGCAATGACTGCTGTAACATAGGCACCCAGGTCACTAGTATGGCACTGCAATGACTGATGATGTAACCCAGGACACTGGCATGGCACTGCAATGACTGATGTAACCAAGGAACCCAGGACACTGGCATAGCACTGCAATGACTGTTGTAACCTAGGTACCCAAGACACTGATATGAAACTGCATCATCTGCCTGTAGTTTTGGGGTTGGCAACAATGCTTATTAGGGTCAACACACAGTGCACCCCTTCTGAGTAAATGCTCACAGTCCCATGGTTCTACCCCTTCCCTGCAATGGACCATTTGACGCCACAACTCCTCAGGCCAGCACAATGGTCAGAGCCAATGGTTACTTCATAGCAGCTTGATACGCACCACTGTAGGATACAATCCCTGGATCCTGGCAACCTCTTAGAGTAAGTGGCCATCACATTCAACTCCCACAACCCTCCCTATTTCATAGTGTTAGAGTAACCTTATAATTGTGTTCACCCCCACCCATGTAAATTATGATAACTATACCCTGCCCTCCGTACATGTATGGGTATGGCAATGTCTGATGCACAGTGTGGCCAGTCCATGCACTTCCCTGCAAAGCCAGGGTATGATAATGCATAAATCAGGTTTAGTTTTGCAGTCTGTGTTCTGGCCCATAGCTGTAGACCAGATGCTACCACTTTGTCAGTGATGCAGTATACTGCACCCACCTATGCCTAGGCTGTAGTATTCCTGATACATTTTCCTCCCCTGACTCTCCATCCTACCTTTCCAGTGCTGATACAGCTGATATGGAAAAGCCTGCTGAGATGTTCACCTTCAATCCCAACTGTCTGTGCAGTACCGTGTTGTGACGTATTGCACACACAGCAGTAATCTTGCAGCAGATTTCTGGACTGTATAGGAGTGTCCCTCCTGATGTGTCTAGGCACTGAAAGTGTCCTCAATGAATTCTGAACACTATATTATATGCTTCAGCATGTAATGCTTTATAGGCTTTTTTAATATACATTTGTTAACTGAGTAAGCCAACTAAGTATCAGAACTAGCTGTTAATTCAAAAGAGTAACACGAGTATAAAAACTACAGGAGTTACTCATTTTCTTGCCAGAAGATACCTTTGCAGACACATGTCAAACTAAACTGCCTGTAAAAGCTTGCAAAATTCCACTTTGGACATAAAACCAGGAAACAGTAAGAGTACAATACAGTTCTACCAAGAACAAGTGGTGTTCCTGGACGCCCATTTATTTGCGTACCTTCTTGGTTACTTGATATCTTTTCTGCACCAACACATTTTTGGTTTGGTTATGCGTTAAATTTGCCTACATTCTTCTACATGGACATGATTATTCTTTCACAGATGCAAGGTCCCTGAAGACAATTGGTAGCCTACTGTTAGCTGTCTGAAAGAAAGGATGTGATGGCTATGGGTAATGAAGGACCATTCTGTGGGCCCAAGCACATCTGTCGGCACTCTCTCCTGTACTGAACCTGATGCCTGATTGTCAAGCACATGTAACCCTCCCAGCCCAGAGTCTGGAATGGGAATATTCAAGTGAAACATTTTAAAGTGTATAAAACAACAAAAACAGGCCCAAAGAGTGCTATTTGATGCCAAAAACAACTGTAGCAAGAATCAAAATAAGAATAATGGCATCAAATATCCAGGCTTCAGGTAAAAAAACACTTTATTGTAAGAAAAAAGTAAGTGTTTTCACGGCATATAGATCGCTTCATCAGACTCACTGACAACATAAAGCAGCATAGACGACCCCCACTGAATTGCAACTGTAACTTCCATTAGGTCGAATAATAATATGGTTGATCTTAATCTTTTCTGTGTTCAAAATGTATACACACTGTGAACAAAAGTCACATCTCCTCACACATATTTTTCCAGTAGTTTTTTGATTGCTCCATTCCAATATATTTTCAATCGTGGAGCCCCTTTTATACGCTATGTGAGGTTTATAGCCAAATTTGTCAAACAAACCATCCTGCCCACAAAAAAAACTGCCAGTTCTTACTCAAAATGTCATAAATAAACTGGTGCTCAGAAGTAAACATAGTTGTAAATGAACAATGTTGTCATTGTAGTGGTTTTATATAGGAAAGACAAAAAAAATTAAAGGAGAGCATCTATGAACATGTCAGGGACATGAGAAACAGAAACAGCAACAATACTCTGTATAGACATTTAGAGAATTTTCACACACACAGTTTTAAATTTGTTGTTCTGGAAGGGTTGAAAAAAGACTTGAAGAGTAATCCATGGGCAGATTTATTAGAATTTAAAGAGCTTTGTTGGCAAATAAAACTGAATGCCCATGTACCAGCTGGTCTTAATGACTGCCTTAGTATAGGCAGTTATTTAAAACTACATTCCTATACAATTTGAACTAGACAGAGGCTTTGGTGGAAGTCCTTTTTAAGGTTCTTAATGATTTTCAATAACTTTTTAATGATTTATGTACATTGATTGGTTATGGTATGTCATGTGTTATGTGCATCAAACTTTTATACTATTCTTGTTGGTATTTAAACATTCTGAAAAAGTCAATTGTTATAAATTGACAAAAGCGCTAAATAAAACTTTTTGCTGGGACTCTGTTCATGTTGGTGATTCACTTGGATCTGTCTTTAACAAAGACCAGTGAAACATATTCCAGTGTTTCAAAGGAAAATGCTTGAGAGAAAGAAAAAAACACAAGAGTCAACTAGAAGAATCGAGAGTGCATAGAAAATGGAGCAGAGACAGGATTTGGGAGATGGAGATGAACAGGAGTAAAACCAGTAACATGGAAATTTACAAATGTGGAATTACAAAGCAATAATTATATTTACGAAACATGACAGAACAAGAAAATCTGGAAATATTGGACTTTTTTGGACCCAAACCTGTAGGGGACTCTAAAGTATATGCTCTACTTCATGTAATTTATGTTTGCAAAAAAATAATTAGGAGAGGGGAAGAGGAGGGAGAAAGTTAACTGTAAGTAGAACATTTTTTCTTAATGGTACTATTTTAATAGTGCACTTTTTTGCATGCAATAAAGTAAAGTTTTCTCAGTTATGTTTAAGTGTAATGGGGATACTAATGTAAACAGGTGCTCTGCTTTTTTCTTTTTTTTTTCTTTCTCCCTTCTTCTGCTTTTCTCCTTGTTCACTTTTAAGAAATTTAGGGACTGCAATGTAAGAAAAAAAAAAGAAAAATCTGGTTAAAAGAGCATGACAAAAGAAAAATGAGTGTGCTTTTTCTCATTATTGCACAGGAGAATGACTGAAGTAAGGCCATTAGCTTGATCTAGTAACAAGTTTTAAGAGAAAGCAAGTGAATGAAAAAGAATATTGAATATTATGGGTTTTTTCTGATAAATAAATGTATTCCTGGTAGTTTTTTGTGTGGTTCTCATGTCTCTAGGAGACAATCTGATAAAGAGATATGGCTTGGAAATAATGTCCTCTAAAAGTATTCAAGTGTTTCCCAACTGAAAGTGCTATGAAGATAAGACAAAAACCATACAGCACTTAGTAGAAGCATAGGCTGCACCATGCATCTTAGCATGGATAAGCTTTCTTTTAGGTTAAATCAAGTCTGTAAGTATGGCTGTCTTGGAACATTTGTTCCTATTAAGAGGGTGAAACTTCAATATTTGAAGATTTACATTGTTTTGTGTGTTACTATTAAGTTAATAGGTTTTAGGGGGTATTGGGGAGTTTGTTTTTTGTTTGAGGGCTTTCAATAAAACAAAAGGTATTATAAGATGTGACATAGCCTCAAATGGATATGACAAGAAACAACTGTATAAAAGATGAACCTGCCAAACAGTGTATATATGTAACACAAAAGCTGGAACTAGACATTTAGTAAAAAGCTGTTATTCATAAAAGGTGGGAATAATAACTTTTTAATACAGTGATGCTTTGTGTAAAGTATTTAAATGTCAATGGTCTGACAGATAAATACAAAAAAGAAAGAGTAGTGAACTGTATTAAAAATGTAGAGCGCAAATAGCTATGCTACAGGAGACACACTTGGAAATAACTGAACATATGAATTTGATAAAGAAAAGTTTTCAGGATGGTTATTCAGCAGAATACCTGGGGCAAAGGAAAATAGGAGTACTTATATTAATTGCAAGAGGAGCTCCAATAGTGATGGAAGAGGATAAAAAAGATAATAACAGTAGATTTGTAGTACTAAGGGGCTACTGACAAGTGAGGATGATTATACTGGCATGTATTTATATGCCACAGAAAACTGCTATAATGGAGCTTAAGAAAAGTCTGGGAGAAATAATCAGCTTTTGGCAAGAAATATTACTTATAGGTGGGGACTAGAATTTGATTTGCAGCACTGAAGATGTGTCTGGGAGGGCAGAATGGAAAGTATAATGGAAGATGGTCAATTTTTGAAGAAATGTGTAAAAATACTTGGCATGGAAGATGTAAATTCAGTATTTGGAGTCTGAAGTGAATTTACATATTCCCCAAGATACAAAAACTGGGCTAGGCTAAACAGAATTTACATTTCACATGAGCATGTACATTTGATTGAAGGTCTTGATTTGCACCAATAACTGTTTCACATCATGTGCTAATAATAACTAAAATAAAAACACAGGGTAATGAAATAAAAATGAGACATTGGCACTTTCCCACCTATCTGTTGAAAAAGAGAGGAATTTAAAGAATTGGTAGTGGAAACTATTCAGGAGCTATTAGAGAAGATAGATATTTCTTCTGAAAATATTAATTGGGAGTGGCATAAAATTAAACTGAAGTTTAAAAATAGGGTGGAAATAAAAGAAAGGGAGATGTGGTTAAGAAGTAACAAGAATTATTTAGAGGGCTGGCAAATGTTAAACTATTACAAAATAGGGGGAATTCCACAGAACAAGAAGAGGAGTAACTGCAGAATGCTAAAGAGAAAATAAGGGATTACATCAATAATATGCATGAGTTTAGAAAGATTTCTGTTAAGCAACTTTTCTGATAGTAACTCTAGAGCACAACAACTTTTAGCACAATGACTCAAGCAACAGAAAGTAGAAAGGGCTGTCACCAAGCTTAGGGAGCCTCTAACAAGGAAGATAACAAGCAGTCCTGTAGAAGTATTAGAAATAGTTTGGAAATTCTATGAATTCTATCTGTATAAAGCAGAGAAATATGGAAATCAAGAAAATGTACAAATGGAAATGTTTATAGAAGCAATATGCCAAGGTTAGAGGGAGAGGAGGCTCAGTTACTAACAGGATAGGAGGAGATGAGATAAGATAAAAATGGTGATGTATAACCAATCTATAGGAAAGTCCCCAGGAATAGATGATATTCCACTGGAAGTTTGGAAGCTAGGAGAGAAAAAATGATAAAGATATGGAAGGTTTTATTTAACAGTATTTTAAGAGAAGGAGACGTACCAACATCCTGGAAGAAAGTGTTGGTAGCTGTAATAACTAAAGAGGGTAAAGACCCATCAGATCCAGCTTCATACAGGCCCATTTGAATATTAAACCATGATTATAAAATGCTTATGTCTGTATTGGCTAAAACAATGGAAAAATTGTTGCAAAAATTGATAGATATGGATCAATGTGGTTTTGTGGAGGGGAGGCAAACATTTGACAACATGAACAGAACATTGATGATCCAGAGGGAAGCAGAATGTAAGAACATACCACTGTTGTTGTTGGGTCTTGATGCACAAAAAACATTTGACAGATAAAGCTGGCACTTTATGAGCAGGGCAATGGAACCATTTGCATTCCCTGATAAAATTATAATGTTGATTAGGAAGGATATATGAGGGATCCGAGGCAAAAATTAAAGTGGATGGGTTCCTCTCTGATAATTTATGTTTGATCATAGGACCCAGGCAGGGGTGTCCTCTTTCTCCTTTATTTGCATTATATTTATTGCACAGTATTTATTGCAGTTATTTTTGGGAAAAGTAGTTTGAAGCACTGTGATTGCTATGTGGTTTATTTATTTCCTTAGTTGGCTGTTGCTGCTCATACAAGGTGGCATTTGTTATGCTGGCAATAACATCTGGTTTGTACTATCTGGCATAGTTAATAGAAGAGTATCTGTAATAATTAACAAAGAAAATAAGGGACTCAGAAATTCAAGGATATAGTTGGTATGGTAGTCAAGAAAAGCTGTCTCTATTTGGAGATGATATTATTTTATACCTGATAAAACCAGAAAAGGACATTACAGTGTTGTGCAACATTTTGAGACAGTTTCAAATCTTTTTGAGATACAAAATGAATGAAGCTAAAACAAAGACAGTAGCGGTATGTTATGTTGCCACACATGAATTGGTTCAGCAACATCCATATTGATGGAGACATGATAAAATGAAGTATTTAGGAGTATGGATTAAAAATGATTCTGGTATGACAGCTAAGGACATGTGGGAAGATACTAAACAAAAAAAAATACAAAAACTGAGAAATTGGAAGCTCTGCTACATGGATATGGATAGTAAGATACAAGCAGTTAAATGCTTTTAGTCCCTTTAGTCTAATATATAGGTCAGGCATATTTTTGTCAACCAGAGTTGAAGTTGTGGATAACAATTAATTAAGAGCTGAAGGGTTTTATCTGGGAGGGGAAGATGGCATGTGTCTAATGGGATAAGCTGATTCTTCCAATAGAACAAAGAAGGTTGGGATTGCCGATTTGAAGGGGGATTTCAGAGTTACACAGTCTCCTATACATAGCACATGCAGAAACCTATAATTCATAGTGGAAAGGGGTGATGATGAAATGGGGGGGGGGGACTAAGCCAACATGGGAATAGAGAAAGGAGATTCTGCCGATAGGGATGACTGCAACTATGGACACAGACAATAGGCAAGAGGGGACTGGAATTTATTGGAGAAAACTGGTAAAGAAACCAAGGCATCGGGAGCAAATAACTAGAGAAGGAAAGGTAAAATAGAGTGGTAAAATACCAAGAATTTATTTGGACTTGTGCAGGTTAGAGATTGCCTTACCTAGCAAGGATTGATATCAGAGTATAGTCAAAGAGAACAAAATGGGGGATCCTAAATGAAAAGTCAGCACTGGTAGAGTTTTTAGTACAATCTAGAACAGAAACTGATGTTAAAAAAGGAATAATTAGTAGAGCATATAAAATATTGCATGGTAACTGTAATAATCATTCAGATGAGTTTAGAAAGGATTGGTAAGAGAGGATGGAGAAACAATTCACAAAGAAACAATGGGGATATATGTTTAGTCTCCCAGATATTCAACAAAATCTAGAAGATTTAGGATTTTTGCTTGGAAATGTTGACATGGATATTTCTATACCCCAAGCAGACTCCAGAGAATTTTTCCTCAGGTAGATAGCAAATGTTGAAGGTGTGATGGAGAAGAAAAATGTAATTGGGAACATATTTTCTGGAAGTGTAGTGAGTTGCCAGACGTTAAAGATTCCCTGCAGACTACCCTGTCAGAGATACTAGGCGATCAGATTGGTGTAAATAAGGAAATGATTTTTCCGAGCTATGATACAGAATCGAATTGCCTAAACATAGTAAGGCCTTGCTGAGTCTAATTATGGTGGCTGCCAAAAAAAATTACTAGAACATGGAAATCAAAGTCTACATCAACTGTACTAGAAGGAGTGAATATAGTAACAGAGATAAAATAACTGGAACTGGGATCTTTAGAAAAAGGTATTAGAAAATTACAAAGGAAAAAAATGGCAACTGTGGGAACAATACATACAGGGGAGGAATGAAGTTTAAAAGAAGGCGGGATTTGAATGAGCTACGCAATGTTTGACTGACAGTGAGTGGGGAGATTATAAGTGATATATAATGTTTGCAACTAAAATTGTGTCAGTGCAGTCTGTGATGTAAAATGCTTGCAACTAAGACTATGTCAGTATGGTTTGTTTTCATTTATGTAAATGTATGATTGCCTATGTCATAAGTGATAATTTAATAAAGATGCTTCTTAAAAAAAGAGAAGTTGGATATAATATATTTGGTGGGATAGTTCTATCCAATTTAGAATTTTTAGAGCAGAAAAGTGATGTGTTTTGTGACTTGTATTAGCTGCAAACCTAGCTACCTTTTTGTAACATTGTTCTAGTTTAGCTTTTTCACTGGCCTGAAGGTTATAGCCATATAACAGAAGAAAGTATGTGTATAGTGACAAGAGTGCCTCTGGTAGATGCAGAAAGAATTTTTTGGCACTGTATGGCATACCTATTTTTTGTGATTTTTTTTATGTTGCTTTCTGCGTGGAGGTCACATTTGAAGTTGTCATCTATTGTAATGCCCAACAGTTTTGTATGGGGCAATATATCAAATGGCAAATTGTTTTTGGAATGTGATTTTAAAGGAATGTTTGCTATGGATAAGTGATTTGTGGAAAAATAAACAAAACCAGATTTCACTAGAGTTATTGGCATGTTGTATAATCTTTTATAGGTTTTCTATTTTGTCGGAGAGGCAAATAAAGGTGGAAACATCAGTGTACTGTGCAAGAGATACTTGTTATATAGAATTATAAAGATTATTTATAAAACTATTAAATATAAGAGGACCAAGGATAGAGCCTTGCGGGACACCTGTATTGAAGGGTAGATAAAGGGAAAGGGTAGAATTTAATTTGACTGTGTGGTGGCATTCTGACAATTATGAGTGTCAAAAGCTTTTGATAAATATAGGAATAAGCAAGATACGAGTTTGCTTCTGTCCTTGATTTTATGTTATCTATAAAAGCTAGGAGGGCAGCTGTCATGCAATGAGCAGGTCTAAATCCACGTTGAGTCTGTAAGCAATAATGCCTGACAGGGTGTGTCTTAATCTGTAATTAATGCTCACCCAGGTGTGGGCATCTACACCCCTGGAAGGGTGTTAATTACACATTAACACACACCCTAGAGGGCATTAGTGTGCTTAGAGAATGGGCTTTTTCTGTAAAATTGTTCTGTTTTAATTACTTATTTATTTTTTAAGTATTATTTTTTAATATATTTTTTATGTAAAATAGTTCCTCCACCTAGTATAGTATATATTAATGGTGTTGGAGGAAGCATTTTACATCCAAAATATAACACTTTAAAAATGTCCAAGTATTTACTTTATTTTTTGGTTCTTTTCTGGAATTGTACTTAATTGACTTATCACTCAGTTCCTTAATAGTAACTTGCATTACTGAAATATTATTTACTGCTACTTGTAAATTGTCCAATTTAACAAAAATAACACTTAGTTTCTGTGTTAAAACATGAATTAAATACTTCTTCCTTTGATTCAAGCCCATATCACACGCTTTCGCTGCATCTTTATTATCTAAAAAATGTACAGTTTCCTCTGCACAAGAAAATCATTTCCTCTAAAATTATCCACTATGGTTTTTTCAGTAATATTACTTGTAGAATGGAAGTATCCATTTCCACATCACCACATGTAAGCACAGGTGTTTTGTGAATACCACCAATGATAGAAGTTCTATCAATACACAGCTTTTACTGTTCAAACTGTTGGCTCCTTGTAAGGTCTTACTAGATATTTGATTTTTGTACTGAGTTTGATTTTTGTACTGTTTCTCATACCTTTCTGGGAGGCTCTTAACTGATCACGCTCACTCTTCTCTCTCTCTCACAAACACACTTTTTTCTTTTCTTTTTTACTTTATACTCACTAAACAGCAAACGCGTTGCTTAGCAAGTATAAAATAACAGATTGATCGATCTCACTGTTCACTCTGTCTTTCTCATATACACAGACACAGTCTCTTCTGCTTTCACACATACACATGCATGTACACAAACTGTCTTCTGGTTTCATGCACGCATTCACTTACACATGCAGACAGAATCATAAACACACTCATACACACACTTTTTTCTGTTTATTTATTTTTTTGCACTCGTTAAACAGTGTAAGGCTTAGTAAGGGTCAAATAACATCTCGATTGATCTCACTTTCGCTCACATGCATGCATACACTTACACAAAACAGACATAAACACACACACACACACACTTTCTTTTAATTTTTTTTTTTTTTACATTTTTGTACTCACTAAACAGCAGAAGCACTGCTTAGTGAGCATGAAATAATGGGGGCTATTAGTTTTTTTTTCTGTCCGAGCTCCATGGCAGCTTGATATGCTGCAGTGAAGCTGCGGACTCATTATTCAGCAGGCATTGCTTGTACATTAATACCCTGATGGAGAACGTTCAGTCTCCAATCAAGATGTGATCTACTGATCACCCGTTCTCTAATGGTTAATAATCATTCCTTTAAGAGATGCTGGAGTAGTCATCAGTGCATGCATTTTCCAATATTTCCAATATTTTTGAAAGGGCAGGATAAAATGTCAATGGGTCTGAAATTCGATATCTCAGTAGAAGTGCCACCTTTGTGTAGAGGGACGAAATGGCCTTTTTCCAGATGGCAGGAATATAGGATTCCTTTATTTACCTGTTTCTAAGTTTGGAGTCTAGATATACAGTGGCATTAGCAGAAGGTTATCTGCAGCGGGTGAGCAAGGATAAAGTTTGTGTAGTAATTTTTTATAAAGGAGGTATCAGCTAGTTTTAGTGTGAGGGTGGGGGGTATTAGTGGATGAGGAATAGACATGAGTCAGGGGAGTCAGGAAAGGTTTCATTAGTGAGGGCAGCTATGCTATCAGTGAAGTATGAGTTAAACTTGATGGCTGTTTCTAAGGAGGAGCTAAACATTATTCAGGGTTAAACTTTGAGAGATTACAAGTATTTTTGTATACTTACTGTTTGGCATGGTGAATATGCATGACAGTATATGTAGGACACTGATCACTAAGGGATTCAGGAAGGCTTCCTAATGCAGTATAGTTACAAGGATCAGATACTAGAATCCAGTCAAGAATGGGCATAGTGTCCTGGGATTTGTTATAGTGAGTAATACTAAGCTGTTTGAAGTCATGAAGATTCATACTTGAAGGAGGACAGGTAGAAGTGAAAGTAATGGAGTTTATAAAGTATTTGTCAAGGGTGCATATATTGTTTCTGGGGGTGTATATATTACAGTTATACAAGTAGTTTGTGGTTGTTTAATTTAATGTAGGAGATAACTACCTCTGTATTATTGAATGTGGGCAGAATTTTTGTAAGAGGAGAATCTTCATATGTGTTAGGATCGAGGATAGCTGCCTGTCCAGCTTTTTTGTTTAGTCTGTCAGCTTTAACGATGCTGAATCCTGGGGGAAGAATTTCTGAATCTTTTTTATGAGATTTTGGCCTTGTCTCTGTAAGGTCAATGATATCTGGTGTATAATGAGAGATCCAGGCATTCAGTTCAGTGATATTATTACAAATGTTACTTATATTTATGGAGGTAAAGTTTAGTTGCTTGGAGTTATTAGAGGTGTTCAGAGTGGATGTGGGTGTAAGGGAGATAGAGATAGGAGGAAAGCCTAGGATAGGATGTATGTCACTGCATAGTTTCATTTTTGAAGAATGTTAGAGAGAGCAAAGTGGTTTTATAATGCTATAATTTATTTTTATTTTCTGGGGTGGTAGTGAGGAGAGTTAATTTTGTATTTAAAGTAAAGAGTAGGTGAGCTGTTAAATAGATGTGCATGAATTTCTAGTGAAGAATTTTAGACAGAATGATTTTGATGGAGGCTAAGTCAACACTCTTTACATTGTGTGTGAAAAGCCGTGAAGCTAATAATATAGGCATATTGCTAAGTCTGTTTTCAAGATGATGGGCCTCCCACTGTGGCCACAGTATAGACTCATATCCACATGGTGTTAAATTCCCCTGCAGCCAGATGAAATCACAAGTAGCTCTTGTAAAGCCTGAACATGGACAAGCACATATGGTGGTAGTTGCGAGGCTGTGCATACACACAGCAAATCTACATGGCGGAAGAACTGATGTAACTTAAGGAAATATATATGCAGATAAATGTTCTATGAAAGGGAAAAAGGTGAGGGATAGATAAGGATGGAGTACTAGGTGAACAGTAAGTACAGAAACATACAGAAGACTACAAAAGGATCTGCTAACCAAAGCAGGGATGCAACACACAATGCAGAAAGGGATATGCTAATACTAGAATATAGAATTACGTAAAATACACACAGACACACACACACACACACACACACACACACACACACACACACACACACACACACACACACACACACACACAGTGGGTACAGTAAAGTAGTATGATGTACCAGGCTACAACAGTCCTGATAACAGCTTACTGTGATGAGTCTACAAGTAGTATAATGTGAATCTTACACTTAAAACGAAGATATGCAGCCCGATGGGATTTGCCCCGTCAACATTTTACACTTACATTAATCTCAAAGCCCCTTAACAATGTAAGTCAGAACAGGAGTTATAGCTAAACTGTCAGGAAAATACATTTCATAGGAATGGCTGACAACTGTAGACTGATAATATGAATAAACTGATAGACCTTAAGGGGACCGAACCTATGGTTTGCTTTACCCATACTTTGCCAAGTAGCAAAGCAGCACTTTATGCTACTGTAGAAACCATATTTGCTCTGTCAGGAAAACTCAAGGGAATGGGTGACATTTGCAGGCTGATACTATGGAAAAAAGTCTTAAGGCAATTGAACCCATGACTTGCTTCACTTATATTCTTTGAAACAGTGAATCAGCACTTGATGCCATAGTAAAACTCATGCTTTCTCTGTCAGGAAAACGTGCTTCAGGGGAATGGGTGACATGCATAATGAAATCCATAAAAGTACTGCAATACTGAACATCATTCAGATATTAGGACAGTATTAACTAATCCCCTTGCTAAGCATGTTTTAGATTGTGGCCCAGAGCATACATATAGGTTCAGAGTGATGCAAACTTTGGTACAAAATATAAGAGGAGATGACCATAATAACAAGCTAGAACTGATGGAGTATGAATGGATCTTGCATTTGAACGCTGATTCTTCTCCTGGTTAAACGCAGTGGTTACATTAAAACCAGTTTTGAGGTTAAAGCAAATGTCTCTTAAGTAAGTTGCTATTAAGTGCACTTTAACTCTGTATTAATTGCTCTTTGATGTGTTGATTGTTTTAATTATGTCTGTATTCTAATCTGGGGTCTTATACCATGTGATTTGGCTTGTTTTAGTATTTAAGTGGAAGTTTTGACATTGTTTTTTATACACCGATGAAGGGAGTTGTGTTCCCGAAAGCTTTGTTTTATTAAAATAGTGTTTCTACAAGTCCAGCATGTTATTTTGTGCTTGCTGTGCTTAGATTTATTGGTTGTAGATCTCTTGTGTAGGAAGATACAACTTCAGCAGCACTCACCCTCCACCCCCCCCCCCAACTTACGTTTAATTTTCTCTGTCTTCTTCTCTCTTCTGTTCCTTCTTTTCTACCTCAACTTTCATGCTGGCTGCAGAACTAGAGGAAAGAGGGCATATGTTGTGCTTGATGGGAAGGGAGGCTGAGTGGCAGTCTGGGACATTTTTATTGGTTGAGTGGTCCTAATGCCTGTGGTGCAAGTCTTACTGGTTGCCAAACATGGACTTTCGTTTTACAGCTCTGCCATTGTGGAAAGTACAAAACTTATACTTCATAACCTCTTTCTACATCCTTCACTTAGGGCATTATGAGTCTGACCCTATCTAAGGCGTTATAATCCTGAACCTTCCTAGGGCAGTGTAAACCTGAACCTCCTCCTTCACTGATTTGTTTAAACAATGTCTTATCCCCTTTTAACTTCTTTTGCTGCTTCTGCATTAACATTTATACCAATGCTGTCCTCTGTATCCAGTGATTGTAATCATATTGTTAAAGACTTGCTGTCATAGAAACTTTGCTTTCCCATATATGTACACATAATATCTTGAAATGCTCTTCATGAATGCAAGGACAATGTAAATGAGAACTGTAACTTCTTTCTTCCAGCTTGTGTGCTGTCGAAATGAGAGATGACGGAATTAAAGTTTTATCAGAGGCACTGATGAACCCAAAGAACAATCTGCATGACTTGTAGTAAGTAGTCCAAATATATAATGTTTGATTACCTGCACATTGGAAGAGTACTGTTGTATATGTGTGTCTGTGACTGGCTGTGAAAATGTTGAGTTTTCTGGACAAAAGTAATTATTCTGAGTATCTGTGATGCTCATGCTATAAAATACAGCCACAGTGGTATCTAGATCCACATTATTTATTCTCCAGTGGATCAGTACATTTATGGTACCACAGAAAAACCCATCCCATTCGTTACATTTCTAATATTGCTGGAGAGGTACTGTATAGATATTTTGGCTCTGCAGCATACAGATTTTGGACCTGACTATTCCACAGATGGCCAGAGGTCAAATAGTGGCCCAATGAGATGGCCAAGGAGGAGTCAGATTGACAGGCTGAGGTCAGCTCACCCATTTCAGGAGGAGAGAGACAA